>NC_083572.1:959914-1002414 GCF_027579695.1 Neoarius graeffei | reverse complement strand
CACACACACACACTCCTACACACACACCTACACACACACACACTCCTACACACACACGCACACACTCCTACACACACACACGCACACACTCCTACACACACTCCTACACACACGCATGCACACACGCGCACACACTCCTACACACCCTCCTACACACACACTCCTACACACACACTCCTACACACGCGCGCACACTCCTACACACGCACTCCTACACACACGCACTCCTACACACACGCACTCCTACACACGCGCGCTCCTACGCACACACGCGCGCTCCTACGCACACACGCGCGCTCCTACGCACACACACACACTCCTACACACACACAACACACACACACACACTCCTACACACACACACACACACACTCCTACACACACACAGACACTCCTACACACACGCACTCCTACACACACACGCACACACACACACACACACACACACACACACACACACACACACACACTCCTACGCGCACACACACACACACACACACTCCTACACACACACACCTACACACACACACACTCCTACACACACACTCCTACACACACACGCACACACTCCTACACACACACACGCACACACTCCTACACACACACACACGCACACACGCACACACTCCTACACACACTCCTACACACACTCCTACACACACGCATGCACACCCTCCTACACACACACTCCTACACACACACTCCTACACGCGCGCGCGCACTCCTACACGCGCGCGCGCACTCCTACACGCGCGCGCGCACTCCTACACGCGCACACGCACTCCTACACGCGCACACGCACTCCTACACACACGCACTCACTCCTACACACACGCACTCACTCCTACACACACGCACTCACTCCTACACACTTGTCTGACATCAGGAGCATGAGCTGTAATGACATGATGACCGGTGATGTAATACTGTGATGAAGTGGTGATGCAATGATGTAATTGTGTGAAGACACGATGAAGTGATCATGTGATGGACGGAGGCGCACACACACACACACACACACACACACACACCTCTTCGGCCTCTTTATAGTTCCCTAAAGCAGCTTTGGCCTGAGCATAGTTGAAGTTAAAGGTGTCGTCGGTGTAGAAATAACTCTGAAACACAGAAGCACACAGACGTCGCATTAAACCTTCATCATTAACAGGTGAGTTTACACAACACTGATACACACACGGCTCAGAGGATATTGCACAGGGGTGTGAGGATATGAAGTTTATCTTCAAGTGGTGAATGGATATATCACGAGTGAAAATATTTTCAACACGAGAAGATAAACTTCATATCTTTGTCCCACTGTGTAATGTTCTTTATATTATATGGACACATCCACAAAAAAAAATGCAAGTTAATGAAAATAATTTAAATTGAACCAGTTCACTATTTTGACAACGTGTGTCTAGTCAGCAGGAAAACACTGGGAGTGACATCATCAGAGTGAAATATCGGGAATTATTATCCATACAGGAGACTTTTTCAATGGAATAAAAACGTGTTCTATTCCCCTCGAGCAGGTTTCATTCATTTGGTTTGATAGCATGCAATATTGTTAGCATATCGCTTATCCTACGTGTATTACATCACTCTACCCAATGGAGAATGACCATTGAATATGGTTTATGGTATTGCACGGTTGTCAAGGCAACATAACATCACACATCGGAGATGGAAAACTTCCGCGCTAGTGAGCGACTGGGACAATTTGTAAATAAACATGGCCGTCAGGTTAGCTTCGTTAAATACGGAAGCTTTTGAGAGAATTTTGAAAGAGAAAGATGCACTGAACACCCGAGAGGAGTCTGTATGTATCATAATAATAATAATAATAATAATAATAATAATGTCTGGCTTTTTTTCGTGGTCTTTATTCCATTCAGCTCCTCGTCTTTGACTCGTTCAGTATCATGCTCACTGAATGGAATATATCTGATAGACCAGCCAGACAATATTATTTAAATCTGTCACTCAGATCCGTGATGGATTTCGTATGAAAAATATGAATTTTTCAACATGAGAAGATAAACTTCATATCTTCAAGCCAGCATGTGATTTTCTTTTTATTATATCGACACATTCACAAACAAAAAGTCCCCAAATTTATCAAAACAATTCATCGATTTCCTCACGAGAGACAGATAGAGATTTATGTCCCAGTTTTGGTTCTCCATGTCCCGGATGGAAAATACAAGTGATGACACTTGTGTCTATATATATAAATATAAATGTGTTTATCATTACATCACAGCATGGATGAATTCTCCAATCTGTTTGGTCAAAAGGAGAGCAGTATTTGTGTAGAACAGAAACAGTTCCAGCTGTAACATGAGCGACAGGTTTATATTAATGTAGAAACAGCACCTTATGGTTTCTACAGTAACAGCTGGTTCACAGGGAATTACGCTAATAATAAACAGATTGAAAATGTGTTTCTGTTTAACAAATAAACATTTAATCTTTGATGTGGTGAAGATTTTGTTCTCAGCGCTTTGTAATAATCACAGAGCTTTGTGAAGTTTATCAGCTCAGGACCGTCTTCCTCAGTAAACTCACTGTAGCTGTCGGGAAATCAACGTGTAATAACACACTCTAGCCAGTATACACAAATAATGCACTTCAGGGTGATAACATTAACTCTGTGTGTGTGTGTGTGTGTGTGTGTGTGTGTGAGAGAGAGAGAGAGAGAGAGAGAGAGAGAGAGAGAGAGACCTTTACTGAGTTGAGATAGATCAGCACATCCTCAAACTGTTTCAGCAGGAAGAAGCAAGAAGCCATACACTGTCGGCCTGGGATAGTGTCTAATACACACACACACACACACACACACACACACACACACACACCACTTAGAAGAAAAGTATGTTATTAAAAGGATATCATTGTACAGATGTGTAACTCGAATTGTTAATATTGAAACTGTTACCGCATTCACTCGCTGAACCTCCAACCAGCTGGAAAAACTGCTGTGCAATCTTCAAATGATCCCTCTGAACACACACACACACACACACACACACACACACACACACACTATCAGTATTGTATATAACTATCACAACTTTCATGATATTCTGACACATCATAAATCACCACACCACTAATTAATCACACATTTTGTGTGTGTGTGTGTGTGTGTGTGTGTGTTCTCTGTTCCTCTGCAGGATAAAGAGTGTTTTAGAGGAACACTGTGAATATTAATTGCTGAATGAAGATTAGACTTGTGACTCACAGATCCAATTTCCTGTCCAAGTGCTGCGTTCACCACTCCTTTAAGGATGTACTCCTACAACACACACACACACACACACACACACACACACACACACACACCTGTTCGAAGATTTCACAGCACAATGTATAAGTTACACAATGTGTGAATAATTTCCACATGGCTGCTGTTATTGGCACTTTTTGATGATGTCATCATGTCAGAGTGACTGAGATTTTCGGTGACCACCAGCGACAGAAAGTGACGATGTAATGAGGAAGTGGGAGTGAGAATACCTGAGGGGTCGTGGGCTCCAGGTCTTTAATCAGATTATACGCTTCCTGGACATCATCTGGAGAAACAGTGGGAACAGGAGTACATATTAAACCTCTGTGTGTGTGTGTGTGTGTGTGTGTGTGTGTGTGTGTGTGTGTGTGTGTGTGTGCGCTTGCGTGTGTGTGTGTGTACCCTGTCTAAGGTAGTAGATGACGAGGTTGAGTCGAGCCTCAGTGATGACATCGATGAGGGGAGGAAGAACCTGCAGAGCTCCCTCACCTCCGCGGAACACCACCAGGTTGTGTCGGATCAGCTCTTTAGCGAACTCAAACGAGCTGGAGGAGATGTCCATCAGGTTCTTCAGCTCAGCCTGCAGAGGAACACACACACACACACACACACACACAGGAGTGAGATGATAGACACCTATAGGAGAATGTGTGGTTATTCTTCAGGATGAGACGTGAAATTGCACACATCAGGACTCAGAGTTCAGATGTAACTACAGACGTGGGCACGATTCAGAAATTATGCGAAAATTACACGTGTGGGTGGAGTTTATCTAAAACAGAGGTGTGTCTTAGTTATACATGTATTTCATGATGTAGTTAAAAACTCTTCCTCTTCTCATTCAGATATCATCTGCCTTTTATTTTTTATTTTTAAATTCTCTCATTTTTATGTTCCATCGTATGAGTAAAGAATAAAACGCTGTTTCCTTCTTCAGTCTGTATTTTCTGTCCCGGATTACCGTCAGGTGCTGTAATGGCATATTTTCAAATTTCCAAATTGGTTAAATAACCATTCGATTGGACTTGATTATCACGCTTCTTTGACTGGCTATCCAAGAAATTTTTAATCGTACCCTTTTGGTTGAGATGGGATGATAAGCAGGCGGGTGAATATAGCAGGCGGGTGAATATGGCAGGCAGGTAGGAGCAGGACAAACAAATAGTAGAAACTGGAGGACTCCAATAATCCAAACAAAGATAAAGACAACTAATTAAGTCACAAATAACCTGTATAACCTGTAAAGAACCTTTTTGCTGCTCAACTCCTTTGTTCAAGTAGACTGAGGTCAAAGGTTAGTGGCAGCCATCTTATCCTTAAGGCCCATGCTTAAGGCCTACCAAAGGGCTATCAAACTAAAAGTCTTTAGGCAAAATAAAAGACCCAACATATCAACTAATAATCTGTACTCGTATAGTACATATTGAATCTAATTTTAGTTTAAACACAAAATGGCTCCTACAGGTGTCTTTAGGGAGGATCGCAGGATGTTTTTGTTCGCTGGGCATTGCCATTTTGCTGAGACGGCCACAGACCCTCAAGATGCCATCGTCAAGAAAAGGATCAGACCTGAAGATGGTGCTGTTTCTACTCGCACACTGCACACCTCTCTGCAAACAAGCCCTCTCTTTTGGAAAGCCTTGCCTCTGACAAAACTGTACAATTGCCACCTCAACATTTTCCATGTCATTGACCGACCGCACATGGTAGTGTAGTGGTTAGCGCTGCTGCCTCACAGCAAGAAGGTCCGGGTTCGAGCCCCGTGGCCGGCGAGGGCCTTTCTGTGCGGAGTTTGCATGTTCTCCCCGTGTCCGCGTGGGTTTCCTCCGGGTGCTCCGGTTTCCCCCACAGTCCAAAGACATGCAGGTTAGGTTAACTGGTGACTCTAAATTGAGCGTAGGTGTGAATGTGAGTGTGAATGGTTGTCTGTGTCTATGTGTCAGCCCTGTGATGACCTGGCGACTTGTCCAGGGTGAACCCCGCCTTTCGCCCGTAGTCAGCTGGGATAGGATCCAGCTTGCCTGCGACCCTGTAGAACAGGATAAAGTGGCTACAGATAATGAGATGAGATGACCGACCGCATATATGGACCATTTTTTTCTTGTTTCTGTTTTCTTGTGACCATAACATGCTTGTTTTGATCTTTGCCTTTCTTGCTTTTTTTAACAAGATCCAAAAGAATAGACTTCAATCTGAGGATCCATGCCACAGCTTTCTTGAGCTTCATCCATGTTGACATGTAATTCATCAGGTAAGTAGTAGCATCACAGTTTTCCTTCACAGCAACATTAACACTGATAACTCCTTTTCTCAATTCAGGGTCATCTGGAAACAAGACACGTTCAACAGGAGGGTCTGGCCAGCATTGGGGTAGTTCCTTTAAAAATTCTGGGCCATTGATCCAAGTTTTTCCTTTCAGAAATGCGTCCACATGCAGTCCCCAGGAGGCATAATCAGCAGGATTCAGTTTTATTCCTATGTACTTCCACTGAGACACTTCCGAGGCACTTCTGATGATGCTCACACGATTGGCCACAAAGGTTTGGGATCTTCTGCTTTCATTTCAGATGTACCTTAGAACAGTCATGCTATCTGTCCAAAAAAAAAAAAAAAGAGATGCTTCCAAATCCATCTGCAACTCCTCAGACAGTATCCTGTCCATACATACTGCCAGAACAGCAGCACTAAGCTCCATCCATGGTGTGGTCATCAGCTTTAGAGGTGCAACTCGGGCCTTTCCTATTAGAAATGTGACGTGGACCTTGCTGCAACTGGTCAATCTCAGGTAGGTAATAGTACCATACCCAACTTCATTCGCATCACAGAAATGGTGCATCTGTGCCGTTTCAACACTTCCAAAGTTGTTTGGTACAAAACATCTGCTGACCTTGAATTCCCTCACTCTTGGAAGATGTTGCCACCATTTCTTCCAGACTTGAGCATGGACTTCTGGCAATTCTTCATCCCATCCAATGTTCAGCATGCATAACTCCTGTAGAATGCATTTTGCTGTAAAGGTGAGAGGTGCAAGGAATCCAAGTGGATCATATATGGAACGGACCATGGACAGAATTCCATGCCTACTGCATGGACGCTCTTTGATGGTCACCTGAAATGTGAAGGCATCTTCCTTGACACACCATTGCACACCCAGTGCTCTCTCAATTGTCAAATCATCAATGTCAAGATTCTTTATATCCTTTGCCCTTTCAGACTCAGGAATGGAGGTCAGGACAACTTTGTTGTTACTAATCCATTTGGTCAACTTGAAACCTCCAGTCACACAGAGTAACTTCAACTCCCTGCAGAGCTTAATAGCATGACTTTCTGTATCAACAGCTTTCAGCAGATCATCTACATAAAAGTTGTTTTTGACTGTGTTAGTTGCTTCAACTGGATGATGATGTTGCACCAAAAAGATGTACCACCATCCTGTATTCTTTCAGTGGTTGACTGATATCCCCATCAGGCCACCAAAGGAAGCGCAGGAAGTTCACATGATGAGGTGGGACTTTCACTTGATGGAACATTGTTTCCACATCAGCCATGATGGCAATTCTGCCCAGGCAAAAGTGGACTAAAACTCCAAGTAAGGTGTTTGTAAGATTGGGGCCTTGAAGGAGCTCAGTATTCAGTGAGGTCCCTTGATAAGCTGTGGAGCAGTCAAACACCACACGCAAACTCCCCTTCTTCGGATGAAAAACACCATGATGAGGTACAGTATGTACCACACCTTTCCATTTTCCTGTTTCAGTTGGGCTTGTGGCACAAGTTCAGCATGTCCACTTGACAGAACGGTATCCATAAAGGCTATGTATTCCCTGTGAAAGTCACTGTTCCTCTGAAACTTCCTTTTCAATGACAAGGCACATTGCTCTGCCAGGAGACGATTGTTTGGTACTGTAAGATTGTTCTTCTTGAATGGCAAAGGTAACTGATAGTGTCCATTAACCATCTTCACAGAGCTTTCCATTATTTGCATGTATCTGGTGTCTTCGACTGACATTTGCTTCTTTTCCTCAAAACCCTTTTCAGGGAAATCATGGTTGTACTGCTGAATTACAACCCCGATTCCAAAAAAGTTGGGACAAAGTACAAATTGTAAATAAAAACAGAATGCAATAATTTACAAATCTCAAAAACTGATATTTTATTCACAATAGAACATAGATAACATATCAAATGTCGAAAGTGAGACATTTTGAAATTTCATGCCAAATATTGGCTCATTTGAAATTTCATGATGGCAACACATCTCAAAAAAGTTGGGACAGGGGCAATAAGAGGCTGGAAAAGTTAAAGGTACAAAAAAGGAACAGCTGGAGGACCAAATTGCAACTCATTAGGTCAATTGGCAATAGGTCATTAACATGACTGGGTATAAAAAGAGCATCTTGGAGTGGCAGCGGCTCTCAGAAGTAAAGATGGGAAGAGGATCACCAATCCCCCTAATTCTGCACCGACAAATAGTGGAGCAATATCAGAAAGGAGTTCGACAGTGTAAAATTGCAAAGAGTTTGAACATATCATCATCTACAGTGCATAATATCATCAAAAGATTCAGAGAATCTGGAAGAATCTCTGTGCGCAAGGGTCAAGGCTGGAAAACCATACTGGGTGCCCGTGATCTTCGGGCCCTTAGACGGCACTGCATCACATACAGGCATGCTTCTGTATTGGAAATCACAAAATGGGCTCAGGAATATTTCCAGAGAACATTATCTGTGAACACAATTCACCGTGCCATCCGCCGTTGCCAGCTAAAACTCTATAGTTCAAAGAAGAAGCCGTATCTAAACACGATCCAGAAGCGCAGACGTCTTCTCTGGGCCAAGGCTCATTTAAAATGGACTGTGGCAAAGTGGAAAACTGTTCTGTGGTCAGACGAATCAAAATTTGAAGTTCTTTATGGAAATCAGGGACGCCGTGTCATTCGGACTAAAGAGGAGAAGGACGACCCGAGTTGTTATCAGCGCTCGGTTCAGAAGCCTGCATCTCTGATGGTATGGGGTTGCATTAGTGCGTGTGGCATGGGCAGCTTACACATCTGGAAAGACACCATCAATGCTGAAAGGTATATCCAGGTTCTAGAGCAGCATGTGCTCCCATCCAGACGACGTCTCTTTCAGGGAAGACCTTGCATTTTCCAACATGACAATGCCAAACCACATACTGCATCAATTACAGCATCATGGCTGCGTAGAAGAAGGGTCCGGGTACTGAACTGGCCAGCCTGCAGTCCAGATCTTTCACCCATAGAAAACATTTGGCGCATCATAAAACGGAAGATACGACAAAAAAGACCTAAGACAGTTGAGCAACTAGAATCCTACATTAGACAAGAATGGGTTAACATTCCTCTCCCTAAACTTGAGCAACTTGTCTCCTCAGTCCCCAGACGTTTACAGACTGTTGTAAAGAGAAAAGGGGATGTCTCACAGTGGGAAACATGGCCTTGTCCCAACTTTTTTGAGATGTGTTGTTGTCATGAAATTTAAAATCACCTAATTTTTCTCTTTAAATGATACATTTTCTCAGTTTAAACATTTGATATGTCATCTATGTTCTATTCTGAATAAAATATGGAATTTTGAAACTTCCACATCATTGAATTCTGTTTTTATTTACAATTTGTACTTTGTCCCAACTTTTTTGGAATTGGGGTTGTAGAAGCTCACTCAGTTTTTCAACAGATATCCTATGTGCATAGACATGTTTTTGACCTTGCTTGTCGAAGCATGCATCATGACTATGGAGAAGTCCATTCACCACCCAACCTAGCAGTGTCTTGATAGCAAAGGGCCCATTACCCTGGCTATTGATGATTCTCCAAGGTTCCATTAATTTGGGTGCATTTATCCCTATAAGAAGATCAATTCCAGCATCAATGTTGGGTATCCAGACATCCTGAAGTTGGGCCGTTTCCTAACATCTTCTTGTCTAGGGATGTGTTCCTTGCTGACTGGAATTTCTTGCTGAGTGAAAACTTCTGGTAGGTCTATGAAGTCCTTACCCTCCAGACTACACACTGCCAGGCCCTTGACTACTAGGCTGCTCACAGGTTTGTTTGTTTTTTTGCCTCATTGTGCGCAGAAGTATCTGTGTGTTCTTGCCAGGGCTTTGAACCAGATTTTTTTTCCTATTGGTTCGTTCCGAACAGAAACAGAATTTTAACGTTTCCGGTTTTGGGTTCCACCATTAAATAGACGTTCCCGAACCGGTTAGAACAAAAGAATTTCATTCCCGGAACGGTTAATTACGTTCCCTGTCAGCTGTTTAACAAATGGCTATAAAATTATGTCTCTGTCTCATCCAGCTTAAGCCAAATGTAGGCTAATTCTATTACAACCTTCATTAAATAAGACAAGAAATAATTCAAAACAATTATTATTTCAAATGTTGGCGATTTGGATTCTCAGTATGTCTTCCCATCTACACAAACAGAAAAAGTGCCAAAAATGAAAGATAATTCGTGTAGTGTGTTACCAAAGGCTAGTCAGGCCCTATGTATTGATAGGCTAACAGAGGTTAACGTAATTTAATGTTCGCGAGCCTCTCATTAACGTGGACAAATATATTGATATCATGTTTGACATTTCTGAATAACGATAGACTGCAATATTTACCTCTTATTTAAGATGTGGAGATGTGATAGTAGTCCACCCTCCCGCTCTCTCCATTCAGTCAGCGAACGTCACACAGGAAGTGAACCCCAGCGGGTCATAGAAACTTGCGCAGGAGAAGAATGACTTTTTTATTTGTAGGCTACGGAAACTTTGAGGAACGAAATAAAAACCGGTATTAACCGGTTACCATTATTTTTAATAACCGTTTCTGTTCTGGAACATAAGAAATAATAAAGTTTCTGGTTTCGTTTCTGTTCCATGTGAAATAGAAAAAGTTCCCGGTTTTCGTTTTCGTTCCTTGAACCGGTTCAAAGCCCTGGTTCTTGCCCGGCATTCAACTTCTTTCTAAGCTGTTCTGTGCAAAATGTTGCAGAACTCCCTGGGTCAAGGAAAGCATATGTCTGGACTACGTGATAGGAGTTGTTTAGTTTGATTCGAACTGGTATGATTGCGAGAGCGCATTGCTTATCACTACAGTCAACTATGTCAGTCTTCAATAAACCAGTCCGCAGTTTACTGTCTTTTCAGGAGCACTGCATGCATCAACAATATTCTGGCCTTCCTTTTGTGGTATGTGCAAAATGGTAGGATAGAGTTTTGAGCACACTGAACAGGTTTGTCTGTTTTTACAACTCCGACTCATATGCCCTTTAACCAGGCAGCACGGTGGTGTAGTGGTTAGCGCTGTCGCCTCACAGCAAGAAGGTCCGGGTTCGAGCCCCGTGGCCGGCGAGGGCCTTTCTGTGCGGAGTTTGCATGTTCTCCCCGTGTCCGCGTGGGTTTCCTCCGGGTGCTCCGGTTTCCCCCACAGTCCAAAGACATGCAGGTTAGGTTAACTGGTGACTCTAAATTGAGCGTAGGTGTGAATGTGAGTGTGAATGGTTGTCTGTGTCTATGTGTCAGCCCTGTGATGACCTGGCGACTTGTCCAGGGTGAACCCCGCCTTTCACCCGTAGTCAGCTGGGATAGGATCCAGCTCGCCTGCGACCCTGTAGAACAGGATAAAGCGGCTACAGATAATGAGATGAGATGCCCTTTAACCACACAACCAAAGCAGATACCTTTCATCTTCAACAGATCAACTCTTGCATTATGAGACTTACTCATCACCTCTTGGCATGATGCAATTTCATGTCCACCATTGCAGACAGAACAGAGTTTTGGCATGTTGCTGCTGGATACCTTGGACACTTGCATTGTGCTCCCTGCAGTAGAACTCTCTGCACTGTCCTTTGGCACTGCCAATACAGTTGTGGCAAAACTGCTCCCTCTACTCTTTTGCTTGGGACGGGCTTGGTGGTGCTCACGGTTGCCTTTGGTGCCCTTTTGGCTGTGGAGGCATCTTGCAAGTTACCAAATATGGGGTCTTGTAAAATCCTGGCCTGCCTTTCCAGGAAATGGACAAGATCACCAAATGTGGCTCTGGCTCCTGTTCGTTCCTTAATTTCAAAGGCATGTGATCTCCATTTTTCCTTTAGATTGTAAGGCATCTTTGAGATTAGAAGCCTAAGACTTGATGGAAGATTTAGTTCATCCATGCATCTCATAGTGCGCATCACATTGCAGCATCCACGGAGGAAAAGAGCATAACTGTGCAAAGCATCTCCATTGTCTGATGGGATATTGTTACAATTCAAGGCTTCACCACTAGTGATCTTGAATTCATCCCCAAAGTGCTGTTCCAATAGCCTCTTTGCCTCTGCATAACCCCTTTCTGCATCCATATGAAGGCAACTTCTCACCAGCTCCTTAGGCTGTCCAGATGCGTACTGTTCAAGAAAATATAGCCTGTCTAGGCTACTGCTGGTGTTTCTTTCAATACAATGTTCAAATGCTTGCATAAATGGTATGAAATTAAGAGGTTCACCACTGAATATAGGTATGGGCCGAGGTGGAAGAGAAGTCACCTTTTGCTGCTGTACAATGAGCTCAGTGATTGCACCCAACTTGTTACTGCTGGAGCTTGAAGGTGCAAGTGGTGAGGTGCCTGCAGCATTTTGACTGGTCTGACCCAGTGGTATTGTTTGAACAGGCCTTTGAGACCTCTTTGGCCTTGTAACTTGAGATAAACGTTTTGCAGAGGCGTTTTGGGTATTACAGAGATCCTGGCATATTCCACTGGTGAAGGTTCAGGATGAAGATCCTTGATTCCATCATAATGACTCTCCAAATATGCATTCATGCCATCTCCAGGTTCCTCTGAAAGTTCTGTGGAGGTAAGCTTAGAATTTGTAGGCTCAACATCAGTACTCTGCAAGACTTTAGCGTGCACAGCAGCCAGCTCTGTTTCCCATTCAACTCTTTCCATTGCATTTTCCACTGCAACTCTTTCCCTTTCCAAAGCATTTTTTTTCTGAAGAGCTGTGGTGCGCTGCAGCAGGGCTGCCCTTTCAGCTTCAGCCTTTAGACGTGCAGAGGACACTGATGAAGATTTGGAGGCACGACTTACAAGAGACTGTGATTTTGTTTTCTTTACCAATATTGGATATGCTACCCAAAGGACACACTGCAGTTTGTGGATCATTTTGAGAACCTTTCCATGTTTCTACGTCATTCAGAAATGTTTCAATGGTTTGCATTCTTGGTTGACACCGTTCATCATTATCAGCTTTCTTTTCTGCCTCATCAAGCATTTCTTGGACAGACTGATGAGCATCTTTAAACTCATCTAACGCCTGATGAAACTGTTCAAGGCTTGTGTTAACAGCTTCAACATCTCCATTATTTAATGACTCCTTTAATGCATTCATTTTGTGTGTACACACGCCAAGTTTTCCTCCGCGTGTTCCGCAAAGCTGCTGAAATATTTTATCAGCCATATTTCAGGTTTTATCAATTAACAAAAAAATGTAATAAATATACTTCAAATTTTTAAATTCTAATTCTTCAAAATGTTCAAACTTCAGCACAGCACAATTGCGTCTTCACATTCACTTCAATATTTTCACAAACGTGGATTAAAATCATGATCCACTCAAATGAGTTTCAAACAACAGGCCATTCCAAATCCAATGTCAAACAAAAGGCTACTCCAATAGTAAACCGATTTCAAAGATTTAAAAAATGAACACACAACAGGATCCAAAACTTTAACTCAACTTCTTCAAATCAAGCTTCCAACACTTCAGTTGCAGTCCAACAAAGGTCCATGCTTTCCAAACAATTCAAAGCATTGCCTTTCCAAGCAGCAGAAGTGATGGCAAAAGTTCTTTACTTTTTTTTGTAATGGCGTATTTTCAAATTGATTAAATAGCCATTCGATTGGACTTGATTATCACGCTTCTTTGACTGGCTATCCAAGAAATTTTTAATTGCGCCCTTTTGGTTGAGATGGGATGATAAGCAGGCAGGTGAATATGGCAGGCAAGCGGGTGAATATGGCAGGCAGGTAGGCGAATATGGCAGGCAAGCGGGTGAATATGGCAGGCAGGTAGGAGGAGGACAAATAGTAGAAACTGGAGGACTCCAATAATCCAAACAAAGATAAAGACATCTAATTAAGTCACGTATAACCTGTAAAGAACCTTTTTGCTGGTCAACTCCTTTGTTCAAGTAGACTGAGGTCAAAGGTTAGTGGCAGCCATCTTATCCTTAAGGCCTACCAAAGGGCTATCAAACTAAAAGTCCTCAGGCAAAATAAAAGACCCAACATATCAACTAATAATCTGTACTCCTATAGTACATATTGAATCTAATTTTAGTTTGAACACAAAATGTACAGGTGTAAAGGTGAGAGTGTTTATACTGAAGTTTCTGTCTCAGACGCTTCCACTAAAGATAACTGTGGTGACCCCAGAGGTGAGACACGCAGATGAATTTAATGATCTGAAAGTGAAGATCAGAAAATCCACTGAAGCAGCTGCAGAACTCAACTCTGACCACCAGCAACTTTCACCACGGAAACACCAGCCTGAAGAGGCTGACTCTGAATACAGAAATTTAATCTGAAGTTCGGTGTGTGTGTGTGTGTGTGTGTGTGTGTGTGTGTGTGTGTGTGTGTGTGTGTGTGTGTGTGTGTGTGTGTACCTCAGCAGCTTTGCCGTTGTACAGTCTGAAGTGATTGCAGGCTTTGAGGTTGAGTGCGATGGTGGAATCAGGAACACTCTGTAGATAAACGGCCAGAACCTCCTGAGACACGTCGTAATAATCCAGTTTATAGTAACACAGAGCTACATACACGTTCAGGGCCAGGAACTCTCTGTACACACACACACACACCAGAGCACATGTATGAGGTGTGTGTTTATGGGTTTATCTGTTTTCCAGTACAGCTTTCCTCAAATCATATTTATCCATCACCTCCCCCTCAGTCTAAAATGGTCCTGATCGGCTGAGAGCAGTAATGAACACACACACACACACACACACACACACACTCTCACACACTCAGCAGGAATGGCTGAAGTGCCCTTGAGCGAGGCCCTGAACCCCCACCTGCCACCCAGGCTGCTCTGGGTCTGCTGTACGTCACTCTGGATACGAGCGTCTGCTCAACACCTCTAATGTAGTAATGAGCACCTGTTCTGTAGTAAAATGCGTTTGTAGATGTCGATGGCCTCCTGATAGTGTGATCTCATGTAGTGGATGGAGGCGAGGCTCAGCTGGTCCTCCGTCACGTCCTCCAGGTTCTGGTGGAAACCCATCAACTTCTTCTCATCACTGAACTGAGAGTCAAACAAACAAACCATCAACAGCAACCAGGAGAGCTCATACACATCCTACACAGTCAACTTCACCAAAACATCCAGAGGGAGAAGGTTATGAGCTCAAATTCCAAAAACTCCTGCCCTAAGAGCAGGAACTGGATTCTGTCTCAGTTGTAAGAGATAAAAATAGGTTACAACAAATGTACTGAAGCCTCTGTGATGCCTATAAACACACACACACACACACACACACACCTTATGCGCTAAGTGGAAGAGTAGTCGGTTCTGTAGCTGACTCTTTGGTCCTGTGAAAGAAAAAAAACAATAAATTAACTTAATGATCATTATATAATGCAAAGCACTGCAATAAAACACACACACACCTCTGTTCTGTATGTAGACTGTAAGCAGACAGTAAACATTAATGTGAACATCATGGACAGTAAAACGTTCCTGTGAGGCTCAGAGGAATACGGACACAGCTCTGAAGACAAGTGCACTAAGTAGTGCACACGGCAGTTGTGTGAATGAGAGCGAGCAAACCTCTGAGTGCAGTGTCTTCTGCTTCTTTATAAAGGCCGAGGAAAAAGAGAGAGCAGCCCAGAAACACCCAGACATCAGGGGGACAGTCAGGGCTCAGGGTCAGGGCTTTATATTCCTGAGAGTTCACACACACACACACACACAGTTCATATACTGCATCTATATCTGACTTTATAAATAAGACTTTATTTTCCTCAGTTCTGAGAAACATGTTTACATTTATGTTTTTACAAACCAACAAAAGTTGTTGCCATGGTTACCTTTAGATGTCTGACCTCGTGTTTCACTTAATAAAATGTTATTCAGCAAGATTTTTGCCCTCTTGGAGGCACTACAGCTAGAACACACACTCACACACTCACACACCTCCATTGCTCTCTTGTGGTCTCCTAAGTGGAAGGCACAATAGCCGATCCAGAGGTCTGTGTTCTCCTCAGCTGTTCCTCCATTCCTCTGGAACTGAAAACACACACACAAGGATTACGTTCATAACTAAAAAGGCACATCGCTTGAGTGATTGCAAAACTTCAACAAATCCTATTCCAATCAGAATTGCTATGGTGTTGCCATGGTATCTCCGATGGTTGTTAGGTGGCCGCTATGGTACCTTAGGGTGTTTGCCAGTTGGTTCCATCCATCCATCTGTTATCTGTAGCTGCTTATCCTGTACAGGGTCACAGGCGAGCTGGAGCCTATCCCAGCTGACTATGAGCAAGAGGTGGGGTTCACCCTGGACAAGGGGTCTGACACATAGAGACACACAACCATTCACACCTACGCTCAATTTAGAGTCACCAGTTAACCTAACCTGCATGTCTTTGGACTGTGGGGGAAACCGGAGCACCCGGAGGAAACCCACGCGGACACGGGGAGAACATGCAAACTCCACACAGAAAGGCCCTCGCCGGCCCCGGGGCTCGAACCCAGGACCTTCTTGCTGTGAGGCGACAGCGTGAACCACTGCACCACTGTGCCACCCGGTTGGTTGCAATGAAGTGATATTTCAGTTGGCTGTTAGAATGTTGCTAGGTGGTTGTATCCCCAATGGTTGCTAAACAGTTGCTATGATAAGTGGTTCTAGGATGTTGCCAGGTGGGAGTCAGAGTGTTGCTGTGATACATTATGTGGTGGAAGGTGACATGGTATTTCAGGTGGTTGTGGTGGTTGTGGTAAATGTTGTGGTGGTGAGATAAGGGACCGACAGTGTCCACCTGCAATGTGTCCCTCTGTAGGAAAAAAGTCCAACTTGGAAATGGTTCTGTCTGTCTGTTGCCGTCCTCATAGCTATCCAGTAAGCTATCAATTAGCTTCCCTGAATTCTCTTGGGTGATTATAGCACACATACACATACACACCTACAGGCAATTTAGAGTAGCCAATCTACCTAATCCACATGTCTTTGGGGTAAACCGGAGCACCCGGAGGAAACCCACCTGGTGAGAACATATAAATTCCACACAGAAAGGCCCTCGTCCTAGCTGGGCTCAAACCCAGAACCTTCTTGCTGTGAGGTGACAGTGATAACCACTTCACGACTGTGCCGCCCTGATGATAAACTGAGTGTCTCGTTTCCTACCTCCAGCAGCGTAATGGCTCCCAGGTAATCTCTCTGGTTCAGGTAATCTTCTACCTGAGGAACCTTTTTACTCTTATTCTTCCTTTTCTTCTCACTGGAGCTCAGAGAGTTTTCACCACTGAGTGCCGGCTTCACTCGGGACAAGATCTGGCAAACACACACACACACACACACGCTGAGTTCTGGACCCTGATTGGTCAGAAGGTGTTGATTAATTCTCTCTAACAGCAGCTCTGACTGTAGTGCAGGTTTATATTAACACACTCGCTCTGATATGGTTTCTATAGTAACAGCTCATTCACAAGGGCGTGTCCAGTGAATAATAAACAGATTATAAAGTGTGTGTAATCACTGATCTGTAAGGAGAGATGTGTGTATCGATTCTGTAAGGAGTCTCCAGTGTGAGCGCGGTGTAACAGTCTGAGGTGGAGCTGGAGCTCTTCAGGACAGAGGAGTTTACGGTTCTTTACAGTTTCTCAGGATCACGACAAACTGTGTTTTTTTTGTCTTACTGATGTGAAGAGAGAATAACGAGAGACTGGTGAGGAACTGAGTGTTTATAGCTGCGATAATGGAAGTGACAACAGGAACGAACTCTTTTGTACAACATTAAATGTAACTATAAATGGATAAAAAGTATGACATGCCATTTCTTATTAAATTATTAATAATAACAGTCTAACAATTGTGGTAAAAGAGGAATAAAAGAGAAAACGTTTAAAATAAAGATTCAGAAAGGAGATTAAACACAACATTAAAACCAGGTCAAACAGATCCGATAAATGTGATGAATCTCTGATGTGCTGTTTATTTTCTGAATGTGTGAACTCAACAGAAGTTCATTTTAATCATTTAAATTTCATATTAGAGACAGAGAGAGAGAGAGAGAGAGGATTGGACTGAAGTCGCTGCTCATTTCTTCAAATATAAAAATGCTGCCCGCTGTGAGCTGAGTTTATTTCACTCTGTGGAAATGAGGAGAATAAAAACAGCTGCTGAAGAGAAATGATCGAACTGAATCAATCTCTAACGAGCTTATATTTCATTTTATTTCTGTTTTCTGAGTCACAGGCCGCGTTTTTACTCACCATGATGTCTGAGGCTCAGGATTCATAAACACGATCAATTCTTCACCAAAATCATATTGAATCATATAAAAATATATAAAATATTGTAAATAACGCCCAGAAGTGTAAATAAGCCTCAGCTGCAGCTCACTCACCCCCGCTCACCCCCACTCACCCTCACTCACCCCCGCTCACCCCTTAACTGTCTGAGTTTAAGCAGCTCCTCTCGGACCCCTGCACTGTGTAAAACATCTACATTAATATTCATTTAATGTTTATTTATTTGTTACGGTGTTTAAAACAAACGCTTTCGGCTCGTTATGCTAACTATTAGCAAGCTAATTCCTCCTCACCATGTCACGACAACACGTCGTTGCCAGGCAACCGTCATTTCCGGCAGACATTTCAATGATTTTAATCTTATGTTGTATGTTTTATCAAATTGTAATAACAATAATAAAACCAATATATACATACAGATATAACTATTTAATGAATAGATTTAATAATTACAGAGTTAATTTAATGTATGTATCTATAAAGGAATCAGCTTTTCATTTTATATCCGTTGAGCCCCAGTGGCCTAATGGATAAGGCACTGGCCTCCTAAGCCAGGGATTGTGGGTTCGAGTCCCATCTGGGGTGAGTCTTCTTTTCTTTCTTTTTTTTTTTTTACATTTTTCACAAAAAGGTGCGTTAATTCGATTCTGAGAATATTTTGAGCAAAATTTCAATGAATAAAAATATAACGGAAAAGGCACCCTTTTTATTTCTTAATCATAAACAATGCAAAACGACATTTGTGTCTGTATAAAACTAACTCCTAATACTGTAAGAAAAATGTAGTAGAGGTGCATCATATCTTAAAACCAAATAAAATCTGATTGAAAATAACCGACTGAAACATAATGAGCTCTGAAGCGTGTCGGAGGAAACAGAGCTCCAGAGCAGCTAAAATGCCGACATTTCACCCCCTCTCTCTGTCTCGGGCTCTGTGGATCGCAGGGGCCTGGAGCTGCTGAAGAGCTTTTATTAACAGTTATGTGGTTGTGTAACCATCTCATGCACTATGTGGTCTGGAGCTATCAGACTCAGCGTGCACCCCAGGCTTTATGTTTTAACTTTAGATCCATAAATAATATCTGTTTAGTCAAGCCTTTTGTTAATGGTGTTTATGAGGTAAAGGAGTAGATCTGGAGGGTCCTCAGACAGAGTGTTTTGGTAAACTGGGATGTATGGATGCTGTCAGTCCCCACTCGCTTGCTCACTCGAGTTTGTTGACGGTGTAGTGGCTGCTGCTTTATGTCCCGGGGCTCCCTCATGCCTGTGTTACCTTCTGGCTCTCTCCTTTTAGTTATGCTGTCATAGTTAGTTGCCGGAGTCCCTGCTTGTACTCGGTGCAATATACTGCTCCTACTTATTCAGGTGACATTGGGCATACCTAACAACCTGTGTTTTCTTTCTCTTCTCCCCCACCCCAAATCTGTCCCTCTGAGTTACATGGAGTCAACACGAAATCTTTTGGTGGAGAGGGTGGAGATCTCGACTGGCTATCGTAGCCTGCAGGGAATCGGCCATCAGACATTCTGTCTCATGTCCCAGACCCGGTGAAATGTAACTGAATTGTCTTGGCCAGCCCTAAGGGTCCCATCTGCATCTCATCATTGCTGAGGAGTGTGCTCCCATCACCCAATCAAGCATCCAGCCAGAGCAGGTCATGATATATTTTTTACCATATTAACATGCCATTGTTGTGTGTTATGCCTGATGTAAAGACTCTCGTCTCTGCGAGCCTACCACACAGATTTAATACTTGTCATTTTTAGGGCATACCTAACAACATGTGTTTTCTTTCTCTCTCCCCCCCCATCTGTCCCTCTGAGTTACATGTTGGTCCTGGGATTGAGATGCTGGCCTCTTCTGCCCCTCGGACCTGCTTGATCCATCCTGGTGCCCTGTGTCTGGTCGGAGTTTTATCGCACCGCTCCTGTGAAGGACGGCCCCATGAGGACAGTTGAGGGTTATACCTGGAGGATGCTCTGGACTCTTACAGTAATGCTTTTATGGCTGAGGACTACAGTTGTCTTGCTAACTTTAGGACTGCAGTTATCATGAACAGTTTTGCACTCAAGTTTCCATCAATGAAGAGTTTATAACATCAACGAAACTGTCCTCATGTTAAAACTGTTAATATTATAGTCAGGCTGTCTGTTGTTGCCCAAATGAGGATGGGTTCCCTTTTGAGTCTGGTTCCTCTCAAGGTTTCTTCCTCATGTCGTCTGAGGGAGTTTTTCCTTGCCACCATCGCCACAGGCTTCATCATTGGGGATAGATTAGGGATAAAATTAGCTCATGTTTTAAGTCGTTCAAATTCTGTAAAGCTACTTTGCGACAATGTTTATTGTTAAAAGCGCTATACAAATAAACTTGACTAATAGTACGCAGACTCCCACCGTGAACATATTTTTGCATTGTGACGTATTATGCTCCAGTGCATCCTTACACAGCTCATACTGTTAATCCTGAAGGAAATGATAACTTTACATTACAGGCATTTAGCAGACACTCTGGATAAGAGAGTGATGTACAACAGACCCAGAGCAACCTGGGGACTCTTACTCAAGGACACTTCAGCCATTCTAGCTGTTCCAGGGAATCGAACCCAAAACCTTTTAATCCCAAACTGCTTTTCTAACCATTAGACCATGGCTGCCCAATCAACAGTTAAAGATTCATAACATTTTAGATTTGCTTAGGGGTTAAAAATGTAAACTTCGACAAATGGGTAAAGAATTGCTAAGTTCCATAGATTTATGTTAAACTGTCAATATCATGTGGCATAATTTCAGCTTCTGAGAGACTGAGAAACATTTCAGAATAAATGAAAATAAAGTTGAAGTACTTTAGTGTTGTAGCTCTAGCACTGTTAAAATCAAGACTTTGTGGAATCAGCCCAGCCCCCTGGATGACATCATACAACCGCAGTCAAGTCTAAATCTCTAAAACCAGTCCAACTTTTTTCCTCCAATGTGTTAGTAACAACCATTTTAAATAATGGAGTTAAACACTTTATAAACAGCTCTTATTTGTAAAAGTGGCATTTAAAAAAAAAAAAACCTTGACCATGTCACTTTTGACTGTGAATCTTATTGTTCTGCATTTCTTTAAAACCATTTTCTTCCAATGATCATTTAATTCTAGTCCTCTGGCTTCTTGTCAATATTGTGATTCCTTTCTCCCATAGAACTTTAAAGCTACAATTCATTTAATTTAAATTTTTTTTTAATAAGCACCCCCACACACGTTTAATTGTTCATATTTGTACCTGTACACAGAATTTCTCTTAAAATAAAACGCTCGAGCGCTGCTCTCACTGTGGACAAAATTATACTGGAGAACCCGAATGACATCACACTCTACATAACTCACCGAAGCTGAGATCTAGTGGATTCGTCACTTCTAAATTGCTGTAAACAACCCTGAAGACGCAGAGTATTAAATGCTTGGTTGTATAAATAAACCAATTATTGAATTAAGTGTGCGCAGTGGCACGGAGGGACTTTTTATTACAAGCCTTTATTCGATGGCTGTGTAACAAAGATAAACACAGAGGGGCACATCAGGGCACCTGGCACAACAAACAGCACTCATTTTGGGGTTTTGTTTGACTAAGCATTATATTAACCAGCATAATACAGCACCAGTGAATCTCAGCCCTGTTGTGTACTCACTTCATGTCAGTAAAACCCCTCCCCCTGACCTTCCACTGTTCACCACCTCAATATTCAACACACTTAACACACCCAGGAAATATAAATGACATCAACACTAATCAAGCCATCAAGTTTATTGGCTGAACACAAACACAAACTGAAGAGTGTGTGTGTTTAGGACCACTCAGCAGTGGAGCCGCCCCAGTCTCCAGCCTGAGCAGTGGGGGCTGCACTCCAATCTTCAGTGGCAGGCTGCGCACTCCAGTCCTCTGTTGGAGAGGAAACAACACACATTAGACTTAGCCAGTGTGGAGAAATTCTGATCAGCGATTAGGAATAAGAACCTACCGGAGAAACCCTCAGTCGTGGGTCCGGGCTTAGCAGCAGCTGGAGGGGGGAAACAGAACAAGATCAAACATGAGAACAAATGAAGGAGGCTTTACTGGACCTGTGGGAGAAGGAAGGAAGGACTGAAGGGGGGGAAGGAACAGGGATGAGAGGAAAATAAGACCATAAAAGAACATTTTAAAAAGAAAAAAGTGAGGGAGATAAGAGGAAAGATAGATAAGAAAAGGGATGAGAAAGATGGGGGGGGGGGGGGGGGGGGAAGTGGAACTGAAAGGAAGGAAAGGGACTGACAGGATAACAAAATTAAGAAAAAGGATAAAGAATGACAGGGACAAAAATCCATGTCCACGAGTTTCAGTGAGGTACCGATATCACTGGGATAAACAATTAGGTCTGAAATTAATAAAATGAAAAGCTGCTGCCAGAATTACAGCCTCATGTCATATTCCACATCTCTGCAGTTAAGGGTTGTATGGGGTTTCTCACCATCGATGCCAGCAGGGAACTGCTGTATGGGTACTGATGGCACCTGCACACCCTCAGACCAGTCGGGTACTTCGAGCTGAGCAATATCAGCGACAGGAGCCGACCACTCGCCCTGGAACTCCTCCTTCCCAACAGCCTTCTCTGCTGCAGCCTGCTCCTCCTTCTCAATCTGCACCAAACACAGAGGCAAAATAAAACACACCCAGGATGGGACGGGGTTCAGCACCATGATGCTCAATGCCAAGCATCTTGCATCAAAGATCACTAAAAACCAGAAATTCTAGAAAGCACTGAAAGGTGTGTAGAAAGACCTCACCTCCTCAGGATCTCTGTAGAAGTACAGATCAGGCATCACCTCCCATGGATGCTCACGGGAGATGGTACCACGCATCCTCAACACCTCACGGGCCAACATCCACCACATCAGCCCCACGGAGTGAGGACCCTACACACACACACTAATTACAACACAAACACGCAGGACTGTGAGAATGCGCCAGTGTAAGGGTGTGGCGCACCATCCCGTACCTTGTTGTTGCAGGGGATGGCGATGTCAACGTATCTGAGTGGAGAGTCAGTGTTGCACAGAGCAATAGTGGGGATGTTCACATACGAAGCCTCAGTCAGCGGCTGGTGGTCAGCACGAGGGTCGGTCACAATCAGGAGGCGGGGCTCCCTGAAGGCAGCCTGAATCTGATTGGTGAATGTACCAGGCGTGAAGCGCCCAGCAAAGGTGGTAGCCCCAGTGGCAGAGGCAAATTTGAGCACGGCCCTCTGAAAGCGTGGAATAAAAAATAGAATCAAATCCCATTTGCACGTTTTCATTGAATTAGGAATTAAAGCTGAGAAAGCAGATTTGTGCACATAGTTCATTTAAGGCTGACTTCAGAACCAAATAAACCAATTTCTAAGACCATGTGGCTCAGGTCACTATCAAACCCCAGTCATGGGACAGGAAGTCCTCATGGTGTTAGCGAAAACCCGGCCAGCTCACTTTAGCACACTTCCGACACCCCAACACCAACAGTAGTGACAGGCTTTAATAGTGTGCACCTAACACTCCACCCAACACTAATAACTCCTAGCCCTTTCCCTTTGAACATAAAGCATGCATCTACCTGACCCGTGTTCCTGGAAGAAATGACACAAACATCAGCAGGGTTCTCAATGGCAACGATGGCACGAGCAGCCAGCAGCAGCTTTTCCCAAGTTTTCTTCAGGTTAATGATGTAAATGCCTGCAACACAGCACACAATGAACATAACCAAAAAAAAAACCAACCCACACACACTTGTGTTCTCAGCATCAGGGAACCAAAGACATCTGAATGAAACCCAAACACTTAGAGTAACAGCTCAGCAACATTTCCCTCTAAACTACTAGGCAGAACTTTAGATCCTAAGACTAATTTTAAATTCATAGCCACTGATACAAATTTCTCCCTTTACGCATCAGATTCCTCAAATAACCACAAACAACTAATCACTGCATATTACGCCACTAAAGGATACACCTGCACTTATCCTTACAACAAACATCTCTCACCGTCACTTTTTCTCTTGTAGACATACTGCTCCATCTGGAAGTCCAGGTTGGTTCCACCCAGATGGGTTCCTGCAGCCAGGAACTTCAGCACATCCTCCTCCTTCATCTGAAGGACATCCAGACCTCCGGACATCGTGACCACTTTCCCTGTGCAACGAGTTTAGTGGGAGAGCTAGCAAGAAGGAAGAGAGAAGAAATTAGAGACCAGATCAAAGGTTACACCACTGAGTTGACGTCAGTAACTGCAGATGTGGCTCAGGTCACCATCAAACCCCAGTCATTGGACAGGAAGCCCTCATGGTGTTAGCGAAAACCCAGCTGCCTCACTTTAGCACACCTCCGACACCCAAACACCAACACTAGTGACAGGTTTTAATAGTGTGCACCAACACAAAATACTGATTTGCCTCAGTATTTGACAAATCTCCAAGAAATTGTACTAAAAAAGACCAATAACACTATACTAATTCTCAAGTGCATTTAAAACAAGTGAACATGATGGTGATTTTTCTCCCTAAAGACACTTGTCACATTTTTTTTAAAGATTTTTTTGGGCTTTTTTCACCTTTATTGGATAGGACAGTGTAGAGACAGGAAATGAGCAGGAGAGAGAGACGGGAAGGGATCGGGAAATGACCGCGGGTCGGAATCGAACCCGGGTCCCCGGATTTATGGTATGAAGCCTTATCCACCTGAGCCACGACGCCCCCACTTGTCACTAACTCTAACGGGACTCGAATGGACCGTTACCAGACTATGAGCAGCGCATGTACACTCACTTTGTCCAAGAATCATCTGAAGGTAAAACTTAAATCAGTATGAAAACATTTGCTCCAAAAGGAAGTCATCAGAACCTAAGATTATAAACTTATGAAGTTTGACTCTTCCAGTGCCCAACTAAATCAGTATTCATAAGGTTTCATTTAACAGAAAAGTTGTCACTGAATGTTTAAATATTTAAAAAGCAGCAACGTGCTACACATCCGCACACAAGATTCTGAAAAATAGAGTCGAATCCCCCACCGTTCACTGAAAAGAATCGACTCAGAGTCGGCTCCTTCGTGAACGACACACCACTCAAACCGAATCTGAATGAAGTAATATTCAGAACTTTTCACACACAGCGTAAAAAAAAAACAATTCCATGTTTTTCCCAAACAAACATTACCACAGCTAAAGTTCACGCCAGAGTCCCCGATATTAAAACACGGAGTTTACACGGCAGTAAGCGATGCCGGTCCTTAAAATCCTCCTGAGCTAATTTATAAGCTAACAGGCTAACAGCACGCGCGCGAGACCTGAACCTGTTAGGCCTTCCCTCACCAAGCAGAACCCGGGAAGCGGATATTTATTAAACACAGAACTCCTGACACCAAGTCAAAGCGAACACTTATTTTAACATCTCGTGTGAGTTTCAGACTCAGTTCTCCTGAGCATTCTGCTTTAAAACCAACTTAAAACTTTAAAACCGAGCTCACCACGAGACAACGCCGTATAGAGATCTTCACCTCACGGCAAAAAGAGAGCGGCAGACGGAAATGACGTCATATATATAGCCATGACGGAACCAATCAGATTTTGGGGGGAGGGAGTTCACGTTTGTGCGCAGCACCGCCCCCGACTGTACAGGAGGATATACATTACAAAACAGCACTATAAAGTATATACACTCTCCATATATATATATAAATAGGTTAAATCGTTTTAAGTTGCTTCCTAATTAATTAAAACATTGTTTATTAGAGTAAAACATCACTTATTTTTAGCAATACTACGAGACTGGTTTAGGGTTTTACAACCCCGATTCCAAAAGAGTTGGGACAAAGTACAAATTGTAAATAAAAACGGAATGCAATAATTTACAAATCTCAGAAACTGATATTGTATTCACAATAGAACATAGACAACATATCAAAGGTCAAAAGTGAGACATTTTGAAATTTCATGCCAAATATTGGCTCATTTGAAATTTCATGACAACAACACATCTCAAAAAAGTTGGGACAGGGGCAATAAGAGGCTGGAAAAGTTAAAGGTACAAAAAAGGAACAGCTGGAGGACCAAATTGCAACTCATTAGGTCAATTGGCAATAGGTCATTAACATGACTGGGTATAAAAAGAGCATCTTGGAGTGGCAGCGGCTCTCAGAAGTAAAGATGGGAAGAGGATCACCAATCCCCCTAATTCTGCGCCGACAAATAGTGGAGCAATATCAGAAAGGAGTTCGACAGTGTAAAATTGCAAAGAGTTTGAACATATCATCAAAAGATTCAGAGAATCTGGAAGAATCTCTGTAAGGGTCAAGGCCAGAAAACCATACTGGGTGCCCGTGATCTTCGGGCCCTTAGACGGCACTGCATCACATACAGGCATGCTTCTGTATTGGAAATCACAAAATGGGCTCAGGAATATTTCCAGAGAACATTATCTGTGAACTCACCGTGCCATCCGCCGTTGCCAGCTAAAACTCTATAGTTCAAAGAAGAAGCCGTATCTAAACATGATCCAGAAGCGCAGACGTCTTCTCTGGGCCAAGGCTCATTTAAAATGGACTGTGGCAAAGTGGAAAACTGTTCTGTGGTCAGATGAATCAAAATTTGAAGTTCTTTATGGAAATCAGGGACGCCGTGTCATTCGGACTAAAGAGGAGAAGGACAACCCAAGTTGTTATCAGCGCTCAGTTCAGAAGCCTGCATCTCTGATGGTATGGGGTTGCATTAGTGCGTGTGGCATGGGCAGCTTACACATCTGGAAAGACACCATCAATGCTGAAAGATATATTCAGGTTCTAGAGCAACATATGCTCCCATCCAGAGGACATCTCTTTCAGGGAAGACCTTGCATTTTCCAACATGACAATGCCAAACCACATACTGCATCAATTACAGCATCATGGCTGCGTAGAAGAAGGGTCCAGGTACTGAACTGGCCAGCCTGCAGTCCAGATCTTTCACCCATAGAAAACATTTGGCGCATCATAAAACGGAAGATACGACAAAAAAGACCTAAGACAGTTGAGCAACTAGAATCCTACATTAGACAAGAATGGGTTAACATTCCTCTCCCTAAACTTGAGCAACTTGTCTCCTCAGTCCCCAGACGTTTACAGACTGTTGTAAAGAGAAAAGGGGATGTCTCACAGTGGGAAACATGGCCTTGTCCCAACTTTGAGATGTGTTGTTGTCATGAAATTTAAAATCGCCTAATTTTTCTCTTTAAATGATACATTTTCTCAGTTTAAACATTTGATATGTCATCTATGTTCTATTCTGAATAAAATATGGAATTTTAAACTTCCACATCATTGCATTCCATTTTTATTTACAATTTGTACTTTGCCCCAACTTTTTTGGAATCAGGGTTGTATATTATAGTAGTTTTACATTTTTTTTGTACTGGGGTATTTTTCAGCTTTATTTAGTACCTGTCCAAAAAAATGCATGAAAAATGCACAAATCTACACACAAGGTAGTGAATGATTTATAATTGCATTGCAGTTAAAGACAGAATCCTTGCTTGTAAAGAGTTATATTAAAATTTATTGTACACACTGGATGGTGGTTAGAATAAATCAGACATGAGGCTGTGTATTAAAAACAGGACAAATTTATTCACATGTAAACAAAACTGCAGAGCATTAATCTGAGGAGTAAACACCAGCAATAACAGCAGGATAAAGTGAACATCATGAGAGGACACTGAAGTCTACTAGCTCCAGTTTGTTTGGCCCTGAACTGAGAGAGAAAACACACACACACACCCCTCCCAAATAAAATGCAGGTTTAGTGTGTGTTAAGTATCACAGTATGTTGTATAACTGATTACTGAGGAGATAACACATCCAGTACATAGGCTCCTCTTGAATTAAAGTGCATTCACAAACTATGACCAGTTCACATCCAGTCCAGATAGACAATGTACACAACTTATACACACACACACACACACACAATTACACACTGGAACACAAAAGCAACTTTCAACTTCTCTTACATTCTATACATCACACACATTCCAGTATTATCATTAATAATAATCTCTCCAGTGTTTTGCCCAAACCTACACCAAGTCTTCAAAACAGAACGAACACACCCAAGTGTCTGTAGTAACAAGGCAGCATCAAAATGTGAAACACAAAGGATTATGGGAAATGTGCAATTTCCATCATGTCCTGAATGAAGATGGATTAGATTTTCAGATGCCCTTGAACACCGCACCCATCCCAGTATGAACTATTCCACTGTCTTTATTTCTCACTAACACACTTTTTGGATTCTGTCTCTCCCGAATTGTCTTAGCTGACGAGCTCGAATCTCACTTTTTTTACGATTAATTTTACAAGGGCACATTTTAAAATGATTTGAGAATTGACTGCAATTACCCAGAGGTAAAAGTGATGACTTTTGATGGAAAAATGTATAAATGCTTCCAAAATAAATAAATCTAGATAATGAAGTGAAGAAACTGTCAGACAGCAAAAGAAAGATCAGATGTAGATTATATTAAAAATATATATTAAACAATTATCTGTTGTATTGTTAAATTAAACGCTATGGTTATTTTGAAGGTATATAAGTTATATAGTGGTTAAATAAACTACAGCTTTATTTTACAAAACTGTGGGGGCGTAGCCTCTTGTCATGGAGTATAGGGGTGGAGTATTTAGGATGAACCCCCATGGGGGAGGAGTCTAATCATTAATAAGGTGGGTGGAGCTTCTGGAGTGATAACAGGCACAGGTGCAATAACTCAGTGTGGAGGTGGAGTCTTCTCAGTGAATAGTGGGTGGAGCCTGTTTCATGATGCAGTGCACAGAGGCGGAGCTTGCTCAGTGACCAGCAGAACACCAACAGTGTCTCAGCATACTGGCTGCGGGTCAATTTCTCCAGGAGTGTTCAATTACATACCACTTTTTACTGAGAGAGACAGAGAGAGAGCGTGCATGCATGTTCAGGATTTGAGGCCCATAATTGCCATGAGTTGTTCGTACACAGTCCAGGCCATCGCAGCCATCAGGGTTCTCCTCAACGAGCGCGGAACAGCACCACGGAAAAAACCTGCGAGTCCCTGTTCCTGAGAGAGAGAGAGAGAGAGAGAGAGCGTTAATACTGGATTAAATAATTGTGCATGCGCGCGTGTGTGTGTGTGTGTGTTTTACTCACGGTGTAGATGAGCTGCAGTGTGTGGCGCGTTGTGCAATAACGTGTTGGATTGACCTGCATGTGTGTTTTCACCACGTCAGCCGGCTGCGTCACCACAGATGCCAAAATCCCAGCAAACACACCACAACTAAAGTTCAGCAGAGGAACCAGACCAGACGATCCGAGCTCTGATACACACACACAAAACATTAGATGTGCATTTGGACAAGACACACATTCTCACACACCAGATACTCAGATTGTTTTGCAGGTCAAGGGGCCCACAGGGCCCCTCCTGGGAAAAAACAGGGGCCCATTTCTACAATGGGGGGCCCAGTGATGATCCTTCAGTTGAAGCGAACCTAGTGAGCAAAGCGAGCCCAATGAACAGCTGGGGCAGCCCAGGGGCTGTTTTTTTCTTCTCAATTCTGTTTTTTTTGGTATTAGAAGCCATATGAAGCAATGTAGATGACAAAAATCAATGTTTCAACCAAATATATTGAGATATTGTTTAATCAGTGGCAAAATTTTGGAATTCAACCACAGGCCACTATATATATATATATCACATCTATATTATCTCCTCCTTGTAAATTATAATTTATTTTATTAACTTGTTTTCAGTTTGGTGTAGGTCTATAGTAGTAGTAGTCACCAGTGGCAGTAGTGGTTGCTGTTGTAGTAGTTGATGTTGCAGTAGTTGTTGTAAATCTAGTATGACTAATTACCTTGGGTATCAGGGGTATCAGTTTTTTTCAGGTGAATGTACTCTCTTTCTGCCGAAGAATGACAAAATAGATGTATTTTTCTTTTTTTCTTATCCATGTTTTCTTGTCTCTTTCGAATATTCGTACATGGACTGTAAGACGCCACCTAGCGAAAGACTTGGATCAGGTTTTACTCGCTTGGGACGCTACAAACGGGGCAACGTAAATACACGAACGGGTCCGACGTATATTCAATATGGCGGCGGTCAAAACAAATTCATCCGATGCTGAAATCTGTTGAACATCCAGATAATTATGTTGGAAGTTGCATATTTGTGCAAGATTTTTGATATTGAGACCATGAAGTCAAGTAATACCAGTCCCCCCAGGATTCCACGGGCCTTTTTTGTGATTGTAGCGGGCTAAAATGTCTGATGTTACGGGGGTTTCCAAAAAATTGCGATGAAAGTTGCGGTGTTTTTTTAGGTTTTTGTTGCGATTACATTGCAGGAGGAAGTGAAAGTTGCGAGAAATTGCTGCGATTTTCTCTTTTTGTGATTAAAATTGAGTGATATGTTAAATATTAAGTTATTACTGAAAAACTATTGATTAAAAAAACAAAGACACTGAGAAATGGTCCTATAAACAACTTTACCAGTATAAAAGATTACCAGGACTACAAAAATGCAGAAAAATAGGCTTTACTTATCCAAATGCTCCTGTTGGTTCTAAAGTTAAAGTGCAGAGAACCTCACAGCACAACATGAAGTTACCTTAAAATATAATATAAATGCCTCAGCTTTCATGTAAGATAAAAAAAAAAAAAAAACTATTAATACTAGTACTGTGTGCAGGCAGTCTCTCCTGAAGACTAAATTAAACAATAATTATAAACTAATAAAATAAATGGCTCAGACTTCATAGAAGAAAAAAAACAATTTGAACAGAATCTCACAGTATGATGCTGAAGCTGCCTAAACAATGGAAAATAAAATACCATTTTGGCAAAAATGTTGGCATCCATTAATTTCTTGTATTAAGTAAAAAAATAAAGTGCGCACAGTCCTTCACTGTAAACATAACACACTTTCAGTAACAGAATTTAAGCCTATATAAACATTGACTCGCACATGCTGCTTCTCTTGAACGTATGGACCCTTTTCACGTGACATCACGACAAACGGGGCCGCCATTTTGGACGTGTACTACCAGTAGTTTACCACAGCCAGCATTGAGGAACGGCAGCAAAGAAAGTTTTTACTTTCAGCAAGACTTCCATCATGCCACTATATTGTTGTGCACCTGGATGTAGTAACCATCAACCATCATCTCCCTCAAATTAAGCAGCGTGCCGGCTTGCTCCCGGAGTGCTCCGGCCGAGGTTCCCCTCAAATTAAGCAGCGCGCTCCGTAACCTTGGCCGGAGCACTCCTGGAGCAAGCCGGAGCGCGCTCCGTAACCTCGGCCGGAGCACTCCTGGAGCAAGCCGGAGCGCCCTCCGGAACCTCGGACGTTGGCGTGTATGTGTATGGCGATGGGTTTTTAACGACATAGGTATACAGATCATGTGGGCCGAAGTCAGGTAAAGACGAGGGCTTCGTGTACTTCCGTACGTCAGTGAACAATCCTGGTGGAAGCAGGTAAACGTCGTTCTCTAAGCCTGCTAACCTCAATTTTTGCAAATACCTCTCCCTCTGCTCGCCCTGTAAATGCCCTACGTCGCTGGATAGTGAAGGTGTTTTCTGCATCTCGCTCCTTTTTCTTTTATGTTTTTCGTTTGTCGCCTTCCTCGCATTCAAACTGATTCGAGCCGAAGTCCACTACATGTCCAAAATGGCGGTCGCGTTTACGAAGGTCACGTGACTGAAAAGGGTCCATGCACGGAAGTAAGGCGGAAGGTAGTTTGTCGACGTCACCTCAAGACGATGCCAATGATTGGTCAAATTTGCGGGAAAGTTGCAGTGATTGGATATAATTGCAACACCGCCCTGAATTCGCGGGGATTGGTTGAATTTGCGCTGAAGTTGCAAACGGCAACATCGCGAAATCCTGGAGGGTCTGTAATACGCCACGAAACGTTCCAAATAGGGTATAAAATGCTCGCGTCCATATTGGCCCCTGCCCCTCTCGACAATGCGTTCATTATTCGAAATAGCACGTCTTAGACGCGGGCGCACCAACAATCTGAGTCTCTGCACACTCACACAGACTCACTCTCTCCCTCTCGCATGCGCACACACACACCATGTGGCAGTGCCCTCTTGCTCTGGCTGTAGATCATGACGTAGATGCCAGAGAATGGCGCATCTCTGAGCAGTGTAGCTGTGAGACCCGAGTATAGAGCTCTCGGTCCCTCTGTCTCACACACACTCCTCAATGCCCCACACACACTGCTGTAGTTATACCGCCCACTCTGAAACAAACAAACAAACAAACAAACAAACACACATTATAGCAGCTATAAACAGTCGTTCCCTCACCAATCTCTCGCTCACTTTTCTCTATCTTGAAGCTAATAAAAGGGGAAAAAAAGCAGCTTGTTCCCTCATCTCACTGAAGAACTGTAAACTCCTGTCCTGAAGATCATCAGAAAACTTTTCAATACAGCTTCACCTCTGACTGCTACAGAGCACTGACACTGGAGACTCCTTCCAGAAACGTTACATTAAAAGGTAAGTAAAATTTATTTTCCAGACAGAGCTACAAAATGCTTTACAAAGGTCATTAATCAGATAAAAAGGAAAAAAACAAAAACAACCCAAAACCATACAACACTAATGCCGCTTTTCCACTACCAACGCGGCTGAGTCGGGCTGAGCCGTGCCGTGCTGAGTCGAGCTGAGTGGGGCTGTTGGAGTTGCATTTCGACTACAACCGCGCTGAACCGTGCTGGCTGGAAGTGGGTGGACACATTGGGTGGAGTTAGCGAAAGTGGGTGGACGTCACGTGATGTCGTTAGGCGGCGCAAACAGTGACATCAGTGACCTTTTAAGCAGTAGTCTCACGACCCGGAGAGTAAACAATAAACATGGAGGACATAGAGTCGTTAGTGTTGCTGGTCTTGGTGCTGTGGCTTGTTGTCACCGACAACGCCAACAGATACTGGCAAGAGCGTATAGATGAGGCGAGGCGCATAAGGCTTCAGAAATTCTCGTAATTCGTAATTCTCCTCCTTCCGGGTTTGCGGTGTTTACAGATCCCAGCGCGCTCGCGGGGCGTGTGTGGGCATGTGAGGACACTCGTCCTCACCAATCAGTGCACAGGGGAGTGTCTGCTCACGCCCCTAGCCCCACTCAGCTCGGTTTGGCTCGCTTCGGCTCGCTTCAGCCCCACTCCAAATCCGTGCGAGTTTTGGGGGCTGAGCAGGGCTGAAGCGAGCTGAGTCGTGCTGTTCTTAGATAGTCGAAATGCGAGCCGTGTCGGGCTGAAGTGAGCTGAAAAAGGGTAGTGGAAAAGGGCCATAAAATACACAAAGCAGACAACATATTATCCAAACGCCTGTCCCAACAGATCTGTCTTTAACTGTCTTTTGAAAGAGGAACGCACAGAATCAGCATTTTGCCACAGGCGTGCTCATTGGGGATAGATTAGGGATAAAATTAGCTCATGTTTTAAGTCGTTCAAATTCTGTAAAGCTGCTTTGCGACAATGTTTATTGTTAAAAGCGCGATACAAATAAACTTGACTTGACTTCTCAGAGGTGAAGGCAGAGCGATCCACAGTTTAGGTGTGACAACCTCAAAAGCTTGATCACCACGGGTCTTCAGGTGAGAACGAGGGACAGACAGATTCAGCCTCTTTACCCTGACTGAGAGGGCAGATGAGCGAGCGTGAAGCAGATGAGACACATCTGCAGGAGCCTGACTGCACAGTGCTCTGGATGTTAAGAGTGAGAATTTCAAACTAAATCCTAAATGCAAGAGGAATCCAGTGAAGTGATGAGAGCGTGTGTTTGACCTGGTGAGGAATCTTTCAGCAGCATTCTGAACTGCAGACGATCGAGGGCAGATTTACTAAGCGAGGACAGAAAGTGCATTACAGTCATCAAGATGAGATGAAATAAAACCTTGTATAAACGTCTGCAGCTCTGCATTTGACACTGCACATCTCAATTTACTTATGTTTCATAAAAGTGGGAAAAACAAGATCTGCTCAGCTGTTTAACACGAGCGTGGAACAGCAAGGACTGATCAAATATAACCCGTAAATGGCGGAGGTTGGTGTGGGTAACAGAGGGAAGAGCAGCGTTATCTGGGCCAACAGTCAGAACGTCTGTCTTATCTGCATTTCGCTGGAAGAAGGTTTTTTGCTGTCCAGTCCCTCACAGGATTAAGACAGTCCTGGAGCCTCAATAGACCAACTTATTAGCCTCTTTCAATTTAAAAGAAAAATACCTTTGGATATCTAATATCATTTATTCACATTTGATATTAAATCTGTCAATGATCTGATCCTAAAAACAGCAGATATTAAAGAGAATAGCAGGGGCCCCAGGACCGAGCCCTGAGGGACACCACAAGACCATGGAGACGAATCAGACACAAAGTCTCCAATAGAGACGGTGAAGCTTCCCTCAGTAAGAGAAGATGTAAACCAGTCTAACGCTGTACCTGAGAAACCACACAGTCACGTCACCTCTTAATCAGGATGATGGTCTACTATATCAAACACAGAACTGAGGTCTAGTAGTACGTACACAGAATAATCCCTGGATGTGTGGACATTAGGATGTTACTGGAGATCCTCAAAAGAGCAGCTTCAGTAGAATCTTGTTTCTGAAACTCACACTGGAACGTTGTGCCTCTCCAACGCTGCAGTGAAGTGTACAGCTACAACCTTATCGAAAAGTTTTCACATAAATGGAAGCTTCGATATCGGCCTATAGTTCTTGGGTACCACAGGGTCAAAGGTTCTTTAATACGGGCTGGATAGCAGCATGCTTAAAATAGGAAGACGCACGCCCTGTAGACAACGAAGTATTGACAATGGTTAATGTGGCAGGGCCAATAACGGTCATATAAAAGTCTCCTTACAGATCAACAATTGCACACTTTATTTATTTATTATCAGTAGAGCGTCCGTTGTACACGCCCCTGAGAATGAGTTGTTACTATAGAAACGATAATGTATTAAAACAGCGCATTAATATAACGGCGGCGCTGCTGTTGTAGAAAATTAATAAACACCTTCTGACCAATCACAGTTGAGATTGTGTGTGTGTACATGTACCTCGAAGCGTGTTTTGATGACGGTGATGGGCAGCATGGTGACTCCAGCCACACAGCGCGCTGCTGCTCCCAACAACACCGATTCACACGCTCCCGGCGCTCGCAGCTCGAAAAAATACTGCTTCAGAGAGTAGAATGTGCTGAAATAAATCCCTACGCCTGGGATACAGCGCACAAACGACTGAAAAAACACACACAGTTTAAAAAGATAAATAAAAGATAAAAATGAATGAATGAATAAATAAAGAGATCGATATATGAGGAGCAGCTCTGACCGGTGAGACGCCTTTCCACAGACCGAAGAGTTTTTCAGTCCGGACCACTGTGATAAACACACGCAGCATCCCCACCTTCACACCACTGAGACAGACAGACAGACAGACAGACAGATGGAGGTATAATCTGATCCCTACAAATCAGATTTCAGCAGTGACAGTCTGATAACTTTTACCAAACAATCAGATTATTCAGCACATGTACACTGTTAATCTGGTTTATTTACTGTGTTTTTTATTTACCATATTTCAGAAGACAACCCTTAATTATCCAGTGAGCCCTTAACCCTTTTTTTTTTAGATTTTTTTTGGGCTTTTTTCAGCTTTATTATTGGACAGGACAGTGTAGAGACAGGAAACGAGCGGGAGAGAGAGACGGGGAGGGATCGGGAAATGACCTCGGGTCGGAACCGAACCCGGGTCCCCGGACACATGGCACGGTGCCCCATCCACCCGAGCCACGGCGCCCCCCCCCCCCCAACCCTTTCTTACAGAACACAACCGTTCCATTACAGCAGCAGAATGAAAATCAACTGAGACATTTTCAATCAATACTGACTGATGTAACGAAGGAATTATTTTATTGCTATAAGTGTTATCAGATTAGTCAGGACACCGTTGGGGTTCTGTGTGTAGAGAACTGGGGTTCTGCGTTTCGCTGCTGGTGAGTAGGACGATGGGGGGATGGGGGGAGCCCCCTGCTGGCCAAACCACCGAACCTTCGGGTTTCCATTTGCTCTTCATGTCATGTGACTTACATGTGAAAAACACATTCATTTAAATTTTGCGAAATATTGCTTTATTGAATTGTCTGAAAAACCTCATGCGAGTGTAAAGCTGTGCAATATCTGAGAGTTTTTCAAAAATCACATTTCCATTCCTCATTTTTTAGTTCATGATTTCAAACTGTACATTAATCAGGTTGATTAAACACAGCGACTGGTACAGAGATAAACACACAGCACAACTAAAGCGTGTCGGTAGTAAAACACCGTCTACAGCTGGATATGAATAACTGCTAATTCTTAAACCTCGAGTGATGACTTTGATCACCAGGACTGCAGAGCGCGACATCACAAAAAATAAATCCAACGCTGAACATGGACACGCCCAAAACAGTCACAAACTCCTTTTTTTTGGCCTTTTAGCAGAAAGGGATCGTCACGAGTTCTTTAAGGGGTCAGTGGACGATTAAGGGTCCGACTCTTCTGAGAAGGGTTCTACTAGGGACATACAGGGAAACACTCTGTTGGAGGGCTCTACACAGAACCTTCAAGGGTTCCATCTGAGGAAAAACTGAAGATCACTAGTGTGTTCTTAAATTCTCTAACAGTGTCCCATAAACGGCTCAGTTTGTGTCCCTGGGGAGGAACCATCACAGGCACTACGCAGAACCCTACAACACAGTGGATCCCTATATGAAAGAAATCCAAGGAGGTGAAGAACCCTCAAAGAACCCTTAAAAATACTGCTCCATATTTTCTTCTGAATATCTACAACATGCCAAGTTCTTGTTACAATATTAGAAAAGCAGGTTTGACTGGAACCCTTTCTGACACTCGAGGGTTCCACACAGAAACGTTAAGAGAGTGTAGTGTGTGTGTGTGTGTGATCTAACCCAGGCTGTGTGCTGTTCTGTAGAGTCTGCAGTCGTGTTTTTACAAGATCCAGCGGCTGGAACAGTAACGTGGAGCAGGTTCCACTGAGAGAACCACACATGAACGCCTTCAACACCGGGTGAGCCTGAGAGAGAGAGAGAGAGAGAGAGAGAGAGAGAGAGAGAGAGAAAAACAGACAGACAAAGAGAGATGGTAAGTCAGTGATATGAACCTCAGACAGCAGCAAGCGTGTTGTCGTCTCATTTGCATAATCACACACACTAAATACAGAAAACCTCTGATCTCTCTCACACACACTTACCTTGATGTGTGTTTTGGGTTGTGTGTCATTCTTTTCCTGCATCTCTCATTCTCTAGATCACAGCACCACACACACACACACACACACTTCTGTTCCTCTGTCAAGTTCCTTCTCTCTGACCTGTTCCGTCCGCCTGTCTCTCTCTCTCTCCGCTTCGTCTTATCTCTCCATGTGCTCAGCGTCTCTTCTCTTTCTCTCCCCTGAGTCTCTTTTCTTCCTTTCTTTCTCTTCTTCTGTCTGTTTCTCGTTTTGCCTTCCAGTATAGCTTTGTCTGCTCTAATCCTCCAGCTCTTTGGCTTCTCTCTCTCTCTCACACACACACACACACACACACACACACACACACACACACACACACACACACACACACTCACTCACTCACTCACTCACTCACTCACTCTGCTCTTTGTATCTCTATCTGCCACATTGTGTCTCTTCAAATTGCTGTGACTCATATAATTGCTGCAGGATTCAGTGTGTGTGCGCAGACTGTCACTGTAAATTGTGTAATTTTTAATATTATTATTATTTTTTTAAAGTAGGGTGGCAAGGTGGTGTAGTGGTTATCACTGCCACCTCACAGCAAGAAGGTCCGGGTTCGAGCCCCGTGGCCGGCGAGGGCCTTTCTGTGTGGAGTTTGCATGTTCTCCCCGTGTCCGCGTGGGTTTCCTCCGGGTGCTCTGGTTTCCCCCACAGTCCAAAGACATGCAGGTTAGGTTAACTGGTGACTCTAAATTGAGCGTAGGTGTGAATGTGAGTGTGAATGGTTGTCTGTGTCTATGTGTCAGCCCTGTGATGACCTGGCGACTTGTCCAGGGTGAACCCCGCCTTTCACCCGTAGTCAGCTGGGATAGGATCCAGCTCGCCTGCGACCCTGTAGAACAGGATAAAGCGGCTAGAGATAATGGATGGATGGATTTTTTTAGTTTCATGTTTTGTTCCTAACCCCTTGCTCCTATCATAACACACATCACTGCTGATTGGTCGGCTGCTGTAACACCCACTATGACATCAGCTGGCAGTTGGAATTTAAATTTTAAATCTCTCTCTGTCTGAAATCACTCACTCGTTCACTACGCCCCATATAGGGAATTACTGTATAGAGGACTATATAGTGAGCTCATTGTTAAAATGTAAAAGCTCTTTCAGACACTAGTCCGTCACGCTGGTATTTACGTCGTTACTGTCGCACAAAACGTGTCAGATCAGTCGGCTGGTGGGTTTCAGACACAGGCGATTGCTCTAAGACAACGAGGGAGGCTCAGCCTCCTCTAAAAATGATGAACATCGTGTAGGATGAATTGCGCTAGGCTTATGTTATAGCCGACCTTATAACATTGCTATTTCAGATCCAGAATCATAGAAATATATGTGCTCAACCCACTACAGTGCGAAATCATTCCGTTATAACTTTCCCCAGTTCGCCTAATGTGTGCGTGAGTTTTTCCCCCTCGTGACAGCGCGATGCAGCCCAGCCTCAGTGCACTTCAATGGCATTTGGGAGCTCTGCGCTTTCAATCTCAAAATGCAAGATGGTTATTGGACAAATACTGCAAAAATGCCCGTCCATGGACTCCCAGCCTCACAGTGGGAGGGACATGGCAGTTTCCGTGAGGAGACTGGTGATTGGTGAAAGCGGCCGGATATTTTCTTTGATTGACAGCTCATTTCAACTATAGACAGGCAGCAGTTACAGTGTTGCCAGATTGGGGGTTTCCCGCTCAATTGAGCGGTTTTAAGTGCATTTTGGCGGGTTTTGAACATATTTTGGGCTGGATAACGTCAGCAGTATCTGGCAACATCAGTTCAGTCCCATGCGGATTCGCAAGTGCTGTGGTGTATTGTAAGAGATCAGTTTACATTTCGATTTCATTCATTACATACGGTTTCTACCAGCTTTTTTAGTTTGTATATATTTTCATTGTAAATAAAGTGTAAATATAGTGTTGTCAAGTTTGCTATCTTAGTTCCAGAAATTTCGTTTATTTGAGTGACTGAACTTGAACTTGAGGGGGCTAGTCAGCTAGCAAGAAAGCTGCGCACGGATGCCGAGCATTGCTGATTTAATTTTGGCGAAGCCATTTGCCAGTCTTCCTTTCGAGGAAAAAATTAAAATTAAAGAGCAGGGTAGACCAACGCCTCAAACTGACTTGGTGAAAAAGGTAGGGAATAATACTCGTTCCTTTCAGCTCTCCTGGTACGAGAAAGTGAATTGGCTAACAGCAAGTGACCCACATCAACAACAGTAAATAGGCTACTTTAGTAATATGTCATGGATGGACCAAAAATATAGAATCTATTTAAAATGTTTATGCTGAGTATATTATATTGGAATATATATTTTTCTGGATATGAATTAAACACAGCTACAATTTGGAAAACATTTTTAAACAAAAACACAGCCGAGGTCAATTTTTAAACAACATGCCACAATTTTAAAATATAAAATGTTCAAATATAACCCCCCCCCCCCCCCCCCCCCCCCCCCCCCACACACACACACACACACACCACCATCATGTATATTGGACAGTAGGCTAATGGGCCAGAAGAACCTGTTATTTCACAGTTTGTGACGCTGCCAACAATCAGCCAGATCAGAGGCAAGAGTATGGGCAAAACTGATGTGTTTTCTTTTAAAATCTGGAAATATCGTAACCGACCAGCCTCCCCCGTTTGAAAGACTACCAGCCGCCACTGATTTCAGAATAATAAATACATGCATGTTTCTGTGATAAATCCATATTATACTGAGCGTATTAACCACATTAATCAGTACAGAGTACTTTGTGTCTGCTGCAGCTTTCAGTTCTTTTAAATCAAGGCTGAATCCTTTCTTCTTTGCCGCTGCCTTTTATTAAATCACATTTGAGACTTTTGATTTGATTTCTTTCAGCGCGACTGCAATGCATGATGGGATATATTGCTTTGGTTAGTGACCATTGCTGTACACTACTTTTCATGATGCGCTGTGGGATACTTTGAGTGCACTATAGACCCTTTTCAGTCACGTGACCTTTGTAAACGCAACCGCCATTTTGGACATGTAGTGGACTTCGGCTCGAATCAGTTTGAATGCGAGGAAGGCGACAAACGAAAAACATAAAAGAAAAAGGAGCGAGATGCAGAAAACACCTTCACTATCCAGCGACGTAGGGCATTTACAGGGCGAGCAGAGGGAGAGGGATTTGCAAAAATTGAGGTTAGCAGGCTTAGAGAACGACGTTTACCTGCTTCCACCAGGATTGTTCACTGGTGTACGGAAGTACACGAAGCCCTCGTCTTTACCTGACTTCGGCCCACATGATCTGTATACCTATGTCGTTAAAAACCCATCGCCATACACATACACGCCAACGTCCGAGGTTCCGGAGCGCGCTCCGGCTTGCTCCAGGAGTGCTCCGGCCGAGGTTCCAGAGCGTGCTCCGGCTTGCTCCCCCTCAAATTAAGCAGCGCGCTCCGGCTTGCTCCGGAGCAAGCCAGAGCGCGCTGCTTAATTTGAGGGGAACCTCGGCTGGAGCACTCCGGGAGCAAGCCAGAGTGCGCTGCTTAATTTGAGGGGGAGCAAGCTGGAGCGCGCTGCTTAATTTGAGGGGAACCTCGGCTGGAGCACTCCGGGAGCAAGCCAGAGTGCGCTGCTTAATTTGAGGGGGAGCAAGCTGGAGCGCGCTGCTTAATTTGAGGGGAACCTCGGCCGGAGTGCGCTCCGGAACCTCGGCCGGAGCACTCCGGGAGCAAGCCGGAGCGCGCTGCTTAATTTGAGGGGGAGCAAGCTGGAGCGCGCTCCGGAACCTCGGATGTTGGTTCCGGCAGCTATTTATACTGGATCCGGTGTAAATAGCTGCCGGATCATAATTACAGTAAACTAGTAAATACAGTAAAGGAAAAACTTGAGACTGAAAGGTTTTAACAGTCATCCAAATGACTGAACGTAAACATTGCTACAGTAACATACCAGCTACTTGCTGACATTAGCTAGTCAACAATAGCTACTACAGAAGAACAAAGAGGTTACAATGGGTTATTTTAGCCTATTTGGTTACACACTCGCCGCCACAGAATGTTAACAGCAATGTAATGCCTTTTCTGGCTAATTTTATTCGTCTTACCTCCAACAAAGTGGTCACTACACAAGCGCTGGTATGCCGAGGGCTGCCAATCTGTTTATGGCTGCTATCCATCTTCTCCATCGGGATCCGATAAAATGATAACCCTTGCCCTGTTTGTTGATGGTTACTACATCCAGGTGCACAACAATATAGTGGCATGATGGAAGTCTTGCTGAAAGTAAAAACTTTCTTTGCTGCCGTTCCTCAATGCTGGCTGTGGTAAACTACTGGTAGTACACGTCCAAAATGGCGGCCGCGTTTGTCGTGACGTCCCGTGAAAAGCGTCTATATAGGGTGTAAATAATCCTCACTATCGTTTCGGACAGCACTACAAAATGGCGTCCTCACTATATCGTGAGTAGGGAGTGATTTCAGACACAGGGATGGACGCTGCTTCAGTGTGTTTCAATAATAACAACCAGCACCAAACAGGAAGCAGATTCTCTCTCACTCACACACGTGTATACTATATAAGAGCATCATTTGCAACAGCAATCAATGTTTTAAAAGGTCACATGACTTATTAAAAATTTTAACACATTTCTAGATTACACACAGTCTACACACACCTCTGTCTTTCATTTGAATTTAAGTTTATATATATTTCATTTTTAACAGTTAGTGCACTCAGCTTCCACTCACCAGCACGACATCCATAGCTACTGTTGACGATGATGATGAAGGGGGTGAGAGTGATGGAGAGGAAGTGCTCAGCTCCCTCTGTTCTGTTCTCTCTCTGGCCGTTGTGTTGTTTCTCACAGCGTGACCTTTGACCTTATGAGCACAGGGGAACATTTTTATACTAAATACACAATAAGATCAAGACTAAAACAGCGCGCGTGTGTGTGTGTGTGTGTGTGTGTGTGTGTGTGTACTCATGACTTTGTGTCTCATTTAGAATCCAAATGCTATAAAAAACACATATTGGATTCTTGAAAACACACAGGTTTGTAACAGTCGAAGGGAGTACCGTGTGTGCGCGCGTGAAAAAAATAAATAAATAAAAACATCTCATCTCATCATCTGTAGCCGCTTTATCCTGTTCTACAGGGTCGCAGGCGAGCTGGAGCCTATCCCAGCTGACTACGGGTGAAAGGCGGGGTTCACCCTGGACAAGTCGCCAGGTCATCACAGGGCTGACACATAGACACAGACAACCATTCACACTCACATTCACACCTACGCTCAATTTAGAGTCACCAGTTAACCTAACCTGCATGTCTTTGGACTGTGGGGGAAACCAGAGCACCCGGAGGAAACCCACGCGGACACGGGGAGAAC
>NC_083572.1:855814-959714 GCF_027579695.1 Neoarius graeffei | reverse complement strand
ATACTGCTGACGTTATCCAGCCCAAAAAATGTTCAAAACCCGCCAAAATGCACTTAAAACCGCCCAATTGGGTGGGAAACCGCCCAATCTGGCAACACTGTACCGCTGCCTGTCTATGGAGCACTTGCATGTGACGTCACAGCCGATCCAGAGTGTGACAGACGCCATCTTGTCGGTCAAACGCCATATTTCCGCCTTCTACTTCTGCTTCTACTTCTACCTTTTCTTCTGGAAAACCCTACTATATACAATTCTACTACAACGGCTGCGGCTACAAGCTCTCCCTACCTGTGCATGTTTTTTGTTTTTTGTGTGTATTTTTGCGTGTTGTTCATCTGTACCGGACTTCAATGTCCACTACAACCGTATGGACTTACTGGACATTGGTTTCCAGCAGAAAATGACGGTTTGTAGCGATTTCCATCGCATGCACAACATTCCGGACGAGAAAAAAACACATTCCGGATGAGATAGCGAGACCAGCGGGGTCTCCGTGGATTGTTATCGGAAGCAAAGCGAAGGAGGCGGCGCCGGGAGCGGAAGCAAAAGCGAGGCTGTAGAGCCGGCCTGTTGACTAAGCTCAGAAAACAGCTACTCAAATCTCCACTGCTAAGCCTCTACCTCTCCAACGCCAGATCCATGTAAACAAGACGGACGATTTGGAATTACAGCTGGAATTACCTTATTCTATTCTATTATCGGCTGGTCAGTGCAGTACTAGTAATACTCAAGTGACTTACCCGTCCAATGAGGATTGTTATTTTCTTGTTTACAAGATGCCACATCTGAGTCGCTGACAAATCCTGAATTTCTGTAAAGATAACTGTGCAGAGATTTATAAGCACGCAGTACTTCACCACTGAACAGCGAGGGAAAGTTAATGAGGTAATTATACACGTCTGGGTATTCCGCTGGCAGTTCAAAATCCACTGACACGGTTGTGAAAACTCCGTCCGGTAAGCCATAAGGGCCACTAATCCGTAGATCGTTTATTTTAGACATATATCTAGTTATCTGTTCATTAGAAATATGAGCCGTGTAGTCCGTCGGTTGAAATTGATCCATTCTGTACACGAGTGCAGCAGTATTCAGCTGTGTTTTTTACCGACAAGATGGCGGCTGTGTACTTTCCGGTCACGTGACTGCAAGATCTCTATAGTTGAAACGAGCTGTCAATCAAAGAAAATATCCGGCCGCTTTCACCAATCACCAGTCTCCTCGCGGAAACTGCCATGTCCCTCCCATGTGAGGCTCGGAGTCTGTGGGCGGGCGTTTTTGCAGTATTTGTCCAATAACCGTCTTGCATTTTGAGATTGAAAGCGCAGAGCTCCCAAATGCCATTGAAGTGCACTGAGGCTGGGCTGCATCGCGCTGTCACGAGGGGGAAAAACTCACGCACACATTAGGCGAACTGGGGAAAGTTATAACGGAATGATTTTGCACTGTAGTGGGTTGAGCACATATATTTCTATGATTCTGGATCTGAAATAGCAATGTTATAAGGTCGGCTATAACATAAGCCTAGCGCAATTCATCCTACACGATGTTCATCATTTTTAGAGGAGGCTGAGCCTCCCTCGTTGTCTTAGAGCAATCGCCCATGGTGTGTGTGTGTGTGTGTGTGTGTGAGAGAGAGAGTGTGTGTGTCAGGCCCGGCGCCAGGAACAGTTTACTAAGGGGGCAATTAGAAATCGCAAGGGGGCAAATATTTTTCATATAGTGTGTAGTAGTGATGGCGGTCTGACAACGTGTTTCAAACAATTAACTGCGCCAACCACAAAACCACCACGGCCCCGAAGGTTGCTTTAGTCCGGGAAAATCATGTGGCATATTACCAGGGCAGTTGCGCTTTATCAGCCCCCGTGCCCACCTGTTACCCCTCCCCTCCGATTTTCTCACAGACACGCGTTACAACCAGAAAGATGCCAAACATAAAACAACACACACAAACCTACAGGCAAGTCCTTTAAATTTAAAATACATACAAATAGCTCCGCGGCATGAAAACAAAACGTCAATGCAAGTCTAAGGTACTTGGCTCGGCGGCCAAAATCATAATTTAAAAAACTCAACAGACCCCGCGGCTGCACCAGTAATAGCCTTCCTGACTCACACTGAGTCAATGCGAACCACTTAATCCACGACCCCAGTTTAGGCGTGTAGGGACTAAACACTCTGAAGTGATGAATTTTCCCCCCCGCTGCATGGGGGGTGACATCAACGACACATATTCTTACGCTATTTGCGCACAAAGCGGACCATATATGAACACATACACCAACATAAACGGAGATAAACTTAGCCTACAAAGAAAGAAAATGGATTCACAATATTGTGATTGAATTGGTTTAATTCGGTGGGGGAAAGACTACTCCCGTAAACTGACTGCATATTACAGGTTTATTGCAGAGACAGTGCACTTGTGTGCATGTAAAACCCCGCCCGCCCGCACGACCCCTCCGTCTATAATACATTATATTTTCATAAGAAAACAATTAAGTGATCTGAGTCTCCGTTGAGGGGGCGGGGCTGTAGCCACGAGGGGGCGACGCCCCCTTTCGCCCCCCCACGGCGCCGGGCCTGGTGTGTGTGTGAGAGAGAAAGAGAGAGAGTGAGAGAGAGAGAGAGTGTGCATGTGAGAGAGAGTGTGTGCGTGTGAGAGAGAGAGAGAGAGAGAGAGAGAGTGTGTGCGTGTGAGAGAGAGAGTGTGCGTGTGAGAGGGAGAGTGAGTGTGTGCGAGAGAGAGAGTGTGTGAGAGAGAGTGTATGTGAGAGAGAGAGAGAGAGTGTGAGAGAGTGTATGTGAGAGAGAGAGTGTGAGAGAGTGTATGTGAGAGAGAGAGTGTGAGAGAGTGTGTGAGAGAGAGTGTATGTGAGAGAGTGTGAGAGAGTGTATGTGAGAGTGTGAGAGAGTGTATGTGAGAGTGTGAGAGAGAGTGTGTGAGAGAGAGTGTGTGAGAGAGAGTGTGTGAGAGAGAGAGAGAGTGTGTGTGTGTGAGAGAGAGAGTGTGTGTGTGTGTGTGTGTGTGTAAACGCATGCGTGTATTGTGATTAAACGTCATCTGTGTCGGCGCGGAAACGCCGTGGCGCGCGCGCAGGCTGTGGCTCCGCTGCAGTGTGAATGAGTTCATTCTCAGGTCTCACTCGGGTCACGTGTTCAGCTGAAAGACGCGCGAGACTCCGCGGTGCTCGTGACATGGATATTTCATCGGTTTTTGTAATTAAGAGCACGTGACGTTGTTGCACTTCCGGTTTAAGTTTGAACTGACTGGTGGACTGAATCACTGATGCCCGCTGTGTGCACGCGCACTTCCTGTCCCACTGACCTATTTATGCGCGCGTTTCCGGTGCTCAGGGTTCAGGGTCAGTGAGAGAGAGAGAGAGAGAGAGGGAGAGAGAGGGAGAGAGAGCGCTCAGTAACAGTGAGATCAGTCTGTCCTGCGCTGAAGGACAAAAACCCGGTCTGGATCATCACTGCATGCTTTAAGGTGCTAATGAGCGCGCGCGCGTGTGTGCAAGTTCCTCTGCTGCAGGGGGCGGAGTTAGATTGTTGTATTGCCCCACCCCATTCTCTGTTCAGATTAATCAGGATGGTGTGGATCTGCTGCTTCAACACGTTGAGATCAAACCTGAAATCCTGAATCATCTCCTCAAAAGTTTGTTGTTGGTCTCCATGTTTTTAGCCGTGGTGGTTCTCATCCTCCTGATCAGTGTGGACAACTGAGTGTACAGACAGGAGAAGAACGACAGGGTTCCACCATGCAGAACATCCGAGAACCTGAGAACAGCTAGGTACGTCTTCATTTCTGATCTTTCATTATACTTTACAGTTCCAGCACCGTGTTGGAGCTGAACATCACTCATTAGCTTCACGGCTGAGATCCGAACACATGGAGACTAGCTCCCAGTCCTCAGAGCAGAGAGTGAGCTACGAACGCTAGCTAACTGAGCACTACTGGCTAATCTCCACATTGACGATGATCTAACAGTAATTACGCTGTGATTCCTAAAGGTTATATGATGTCATCTAACTGATCATGTTTGTCTGATCGTTAGAGCGTCTTCAGGTCGTATCCTGTCTTCGATGTCGCAAAGAGCAGATTCCGGAAAAGCACAATGGAAAGTCAGAATCGTCCCGTTCAAACCCCCAGTGCAGACATGGAAGCACAGGATGTGATTCCGAATGTCGGAGGCGAGAACACGGCGTCAACGCAAATCACCAGCAATGCTCGCCAAGGCCGAGTCGCCAAACTGAAACCCAACGTGAACTGCAGACGCAAGCGCGAGTTCATTTCTGAGGAAAATAAAGACGCGTCATACTGGGAAAAACGGCGCAAGAACAATGAAGCAGCCAAGCGCTCACGGGAGAAACGCAGACTCAACGACATGGTGCTGGAGAACCGCGTGATGGCACTCAACAAGGAGAACCTTCGCTTGAAGACAGAGCTTCTGCAGCTGAAGCTCAAATTTGGGCTCATAAGTTCCACCTCCTTCATGGAGAAAACGCAACAAATCAGCAACGCTGCAAAAAACATGCACACTTCTGAAAATCCACATTTCCCGAGCATCCTGATGAACTCTGACTCGTCAGAGGCAGAGCAAATTACTCCAAGTGAAGGTCAAGCATCGTTACCCACCTTTTCTTCCCGAGGATCTCTGTCCGATTTCTCAGACGGATCATCTCTGGACTGCCCAGAACCGGCCAATTACGATATGAAGCAAGAAGGCGCAGGCGTTCACGTCGGTGTCATCAACGGCATCGCGAGCCGACGTCACGGTCGAGCGCAGAAGTACCACGGCGACACGCGAGAACATCACGAGTCTCATCAACCTGCTTCTAACCAGAGGAGTGTGATTCTCTACAGCAGCAGTTCGTACATCATTCAGAACCAAGCAGATCCAAAGCAAACAGGAAGTGATGATCCACCAGGACCGTACGCTTTAGAGACTCTCTCAGAAGTGGCTCAGCAGCTCGCAAGCAGATCGCTGGACGTGCCAAATTACAATTACGCCAACAGTGAAATAGGTGTTCACTACCCTGTGCAGGACCAACATCTACTGGATGAAGCTGATCCTCAGCACCAGAACATCTACCTCATGGAACCACCAGCACTAACCTACGAAGGCAGTCTGAGAGACGACAGGTTCTCTTCTTTGAGTAAGGACACGTCCTCGAGTGACGGAGATCCTCGCAGCTCAGACAAAGAAGTGTCCACTGATGATGAGTCTCCATCTTCTTCGTCCTCAGAAACGGGTCAGAGCTCGCACTCTGGTCAGAACGGAGAAACCATTAAAACAACAGCGTTACCGCACAAGCTGAGGCTGAAACACCGAGCTGCATCCAGCGAGGATTCCACCTCCAACACCTCAGCCTCAGCACTGCAGTACAGACAAAAGCTCACGCAGAGCGCTGATGGACCTCCTGAACCTTCTCCATGCACAGGCAGCGTGAGGACAGGATCAGGATCACAAGGAGGCAGGAATAAGAAATGTGACTAAGATGGTTCCTCTGGTTCCACAAACAGATGTTTCAGAGCTCCGAGACTTGGGTCATCTCCGTCAGCTTGCTTGTTCTCATGAATGTACTGCGTTTTTCAAATTCTGTTAAACTTATCTTCTGACATCTTCTGGATTCCAGCTCTGAAGGAGATTTGGCCTGGTTCCTCACGCTGGAGCTTGGACTCCATGTTGGACCATCGTGCTGTGATGAAGTCAGAAGGTCAGAATTTGGTAAAAGCAAAGCTAAAGTGCACTGCAGTCCCAAAACCTCACGAGCACTTCATCTACTTCAGCACTGCAGGAAGACTCTCTCAGCTTCACCCACATCATCCCAGAGCATCATGGGAACAACTGGAGGGAGGAGACTACTAACAGAACTTCTCTGATCAGGAACGAACGATTCGCTGGAGCTGAAGAAGTGAGAAGTCCTTTAGTCCTTCAGAAGGAACTTTTTATTATTAGCACTTAAACTCTTGTCAGTCATGTTGCGTGTGAAGACTTTATCGAGCTGAGCCACAGATTCACGGTGATTTAGATCAGATACACACGCCAGTGTTTGAGATTTAACCCTGCGTTCACACCGACAGGTGACGAGTTACTCGTATTGCATGCAGTTTGTCGTTTGTGGGCGTGGCCTGTCCAGATAAGAAACAGTCATAGGTTTATCATTTCTCAATAATAATAATAATAATAATGACGCACTCATCAGTGTGTAAACCTGTGTGTGATTTATCTGTTACACACTTTTTTTCTTGCAGTTTTATGGAAATAAATTGCAGGTAGGAACTAAAGTTGTGAGCGGGGAACTAAAGAAATGTCGGACCTCGTGCTCCGTCTGATTGGTCTGAGGAACTGTTCGTAACAATCATATGAATTTATCACTTCTTTAGAGTCATACCTAAAGTGCGTAGAATTGAGAAAATCTCAGTTTAAATGTCGCTGATATCGCAGCTCGTGTCGGTAACGTGTACGTGGAACATGAACACTGTCGCTTCGTCACTCGTTAGTGTGAACGCAGGACGCGTTAGTCGTTTAGCACGCGAGTCCACAGAAACACGGTCCCCCCAAATCCCCCCAAATCCCCCCAAACGCACAGTGTCACCTGCTGTAGGAAAAATGTCGTGCCCCTAGGGGGCAGTGTCTGTCACGAAGCGTTCACCAGAACTTCCTGCGATTTGTTGGTGTAATAAACACACAGGTGTAATTAAAGTTACAGCTCGGACATGAAACTCCTCCAAGTGGAACATGTTCAGGTTTCATCAGGAACATTTTCTCCTCTTGTCTTTTTTAAACAAAACATAAATGTGTTATACGTTATAAATGTCACGCTAATTTTAAACTTAATTAATATCCAAAAGCATTTAAAAATGTAAACAGTTTAAAGTTTTTCACAGCCCACTACACGATGTGTTTAAATAAATGGCAAAAACATGTTTTAGTTTTTAAAAATGTTAAAGAATCACAAAAACATTAAATCCTTTTTAGTTTCCTTTTAAAAATCCTGACGCACAAATCATGATTTTATCGTTTTCCTGATTTAGCAGCACTTACAGAAGCAGCACCTACACGAGAAACGCAGTTCGTAAAATTCTTTATCTCTTAGTTTTTAGTGAAATTTAAATTTTGAATATTTCCAAAAAAAAGTTTAATGAGAAATAAAACTCTGCTGAAGAGATGAAACTTGGCATCTGTAAAACACTGTGTGTGTGTGTGTGTGTGTGTGTGTGTGTGTGTGTGTGTGTTTATATAAAATCACTTAAGAGCTGAACTGGAGATGTGAAGATTCTGAACATTTCATTCATCACTTGTTCTAGATGTTTCTCCTGTTAACTTTACTACCAAAGACAAATAGAGTTTCGCTCCCTGCTCTGTGCTCATGTGACGTTTCTGCCACACAAACCGTTGGACTGTAAAACACTACCACAGTAGTAGTAATAATAATAATAATAATTTTTGTAGGAAGAAAAAAACACTAAACTCGGTGCTCTCTCTCTCTTCCTTACACTTTATGCTGTAGCTCTGAGTGTCAGTTAAATCTGCATTTCCTTTTTGTTTTACAATTGAATAATAAGAATAGTCACGTTTACACGCTTTACAGTAAGAACATAAAACTGTCCCAGATGTCATCAGCATGACATCACACTTTTTATCTGAAACGTACAATTTAAAGCAGATACGCAGAACCTTTATTTTTAAATAAATTTGAGTGGATAGTATCTCCATCCTTGACTCTTGTATGCTGCATAAATAGGAATAAAATATATATATTTGAGAGTTAAAATCGACCGCAAAGTTGTGATTGGCGCTGCCCCACTGAGCCAGCCAGCCCTGAGCGCGTGACATCACAGCGGGAACCGGTTTTAAGGTCGAGGCCTTTTACAGCTATAGACTGAAGTCATATCAATAAAAAAAATTATGGAGAAAGTAAGAAATGGCGTTACCGACTCGCTCAACTAAGACTGATTTAACTTCACTGATTGTGGGTTGACTCTCATTAAAACAGGATGGGTGCTATAACTTACGCAACATACATGTACATGCATGCATTTTCACTGATAAAACGTAAAAGGCTCATTAAATAATCAGATGAACTGAGACAATCACATTCTGAAGCAAATTAAATAATCTTATACCGCCAACTTAAACACAATACAAGTTACATGGATTAATCTAAATACAGGGAAACAATGTGTGGTGTTGTTTTTGTTGTTTTATATCCAAATGAGAGTTGCAGCTTCTGCGTCTGTGTTCTCGCTTCTTGAAGGCCGAGCTTGTGGTCGATTGTTTTGAAACAATCTGACTTTCAGTTGTTTATTCAGTTCTCCGTTCATTCGCTTCTTCCACATAAGGGTGAGATATTGCTTCTGAGGTGAGCATATCCAGCGGAGAAATCAAACGGCTGCTCCACTCATTCTCCATTTTCTCTATACCGAGTACTCTGCCGTCACTGCTCGGCTCAGGCAATTACTAAAACCCGGGACGAGACGTCACCTGCTTGATCAACAACTGCAGGGAGGTCACTGCCCGAGCGATATGTCACATCCCATTCTGTCACGGGTTTCAGCAACAACCCTCAGCACACACTCTGGGAGAACTGGTGCGACTGAACTTGCTTTCCTTTTCTTGTAGTTTTCCTTTTCTTTAATTGTTGGTACTGCACCCTCTTTCAATCCGGGCTGATAGCCAACGCTCCTCAACAGATCAGAGGTCTCGTACGAGTCTTCAGTAAAATGTGCAGAGCAGAGGAGAGACCACTTCATAGGCGCCCAATGTGCCCGTGAACTTCTCGCAAAATGCGTCCAAATCTTTGCAGTTTGAACATTCTTGGGCCGTGAATGCAACGTAAATCCACCTTCTGTCGTGTTGCTGCACCAGCCAGCAACACATCTACATGTCATGGCGATAAATTAGCTCAGAATGGAGGATCGGAGTTGCAGTCAGCTCTGTGTTTTAGTATAGCGGAAATGGCGATGAGACCGATAGACTTCCTGCTGTGACGTTAGGCTGCTGGGCCATAGAAGGTTCACGCTGCACGCTGCATGCTGCACGCTACACGCTACACGTTCACGTGAAGAACCGGACCCTGGGCCATTAAACTTCATGCTTGGATGTTCACGTGTTGCGTCTGTTCTACTTTGACCGAGTAACCAACAATATGGACTCTTCGGATGATGACGATTGCCTCATTCTGCTTTTACTGAGACAGAGGAAGAGAAAAAGGAACAGAATTTGGAGCCGAGAACACTTCCTTCTGAGAGAAACCCGTGGTGAATTTCACCGAACATTCTATAATCTGCTTGACAATCCCGATGAAGAACTATTTTTCAATTATACCATTCAATTATATTTTTTCTGAAGTTTTCCCCTGAAAGCATAGAGTTATCTCCCTAGACCCGTTCTGATTGGCTGGCGCGGCGGTGACCGCATGCATTGACTGGAATTTCCATCTTCACGCCTAGAAAAAAGTGTGCATGTTCATTTCACGCTTCACGCGTGAAGTGTGCAGCGTGCAACGTGAACGCCGTTCTATGGCCCAGAGCAAGTCATGCTACGTTTGTCCACTTTTCTTTACACGCGTGTAGCGTGTAGTGTGCAGCATGCAGCGTGAACCTTCTATGGCCCAGCTGCCTTACGGATGTCAAGGCCATTCACTCAGACCGCTACCTATATAAATCACTTTAATCATAAAAAATACTATATTAGATTTATTGTTAATGCTTAAAACTATTCCTGTGTCATTCTTGAGGTCTCAAGGCATTTATAAACAAAAAGTGAGACCATGGCTCTGCGTATCTGCTTTCAGGACAGGATCAAAATGTGAGGCTGGATTCAGATTCTGACTGAATATTAACTTGTCCACAAACCTGAACAGGAGAATAAACTCAGACTCGTTTAGATTTGTAGCTGAAAGTGACGTCACGGTGCATTAGACTCAAAACTAAAAGCTGACCACACGCGCACACACACACACCACTCACCTTTAAGAGAAAGTAAATCAGGTGGATCATATACAGGTGTAGAGTTCACATTCATGACTCAGGTGACCTCTTGTGGTCAGAAGGAGAAGTGCAGCTAGTTCAGATCACTGTGATGTCTCGCGAATCCCGCTGCTGGACTCTGATTGGTCAGAAGGTGTTGATTAATTCTCTCTAACGGCAGTGCAGGTTTAGATTAATGCACTCGCTCTAATATGTTATGGTTTCTATAGTAACAGCTCATTCACAGGGGCGTGTCCAGCAGATAATAAACAGGTTATAAAATGTGTGTAATCCCTGATCTGTCAGGAGGTGTGTGTGTGTGTGTAATGTTTCTGGAAGGAGTCTCTAGTGTCAGTGCTGTGTAACAGTCAGAGGTGAAGCTGGAACTAAGTTTTCAGTGTAGATGAGTTTACACTTCTTTACAGTTTCTCAGTAACATTGTTTTCCCTCTTGTTAACTTTATGAGAGGAGAAAGAGACTCCAGTGAGGGAACGAGTGTTTTTGCTGCTGTAACGTCAGTGACAACAGGAACTAATTCATCAAATGTAACTACTGTATAAACGGATAAAACCTATGAGGTGTTGCTCTTTAATAAATAAATTGTTGGGAAGCTGGTGTGGTGTAAGAGGAATAAAACACTCAGGGATGTGCTGCTGTAGATAAATAATCAGCTTCAGGGTGAGAACAGTAACTCCACTCCCCGCTCCACCCTGAGGAGCATTTTACTGTCAGATTTTAACAAGAAGTGGCTTCTCTGATTAATGTCTTATATTTTTGTAAACAAACCAGCACCAGGTCTCGAACAGCACAGATCAGTAAATATGAGTGAGTCGATCTGCGAGATCAGATTTGTGAGAAATCAGACACAAAGCACTGAGTGTGTAACTGCTGCAGGTCATAATGTCTGACACAGGACTGAAATAAACCCTGCACTGTTCAACTGGGACAGAGAGGAGAAGGGAGAGGACAGCTGGACACATGGATGTCCAGCTCAGGTGTCCTGTTTGTCCTGACGCTTCACTACCTCATCACTCACAGCGTGTGCCGCGTTTAAAGTGTGCGTTATCTGCTTTATATGCAGCTTAGAGCCGATTTACATCAATAAAATAACTCTGACTGCTGCATGAGACTAGAGACAGCAGCAACACCAGCAAACCTCACTCACACACACACACCTCTCAATGATGCAAAGTTTTTAATCTCATTTATTTTGATTTTTTTAGACATTAGTATAATATTTAAATATTTTAATTGTGATGTCTAGTGTTTCACTGCTGTCTTTAAAAGAACAAGAAAATAAAACTGTGTTGGTTTTAAACGTGTTTAATTTGGTTATCTCTCTCTCTCACACACACACACACACACACACACACAGGCGACCTGCAAAATCCTGAACTGAGCTCACCGTCCTAAAAATTGGAAATTTTTTAAATTTTAAAAATTTAAAAATTCCCACCTACATCGCCCCCTGGTGGCTCTGGGACTCCATCCATCTTCCATCTGTAGCCAGAGGTGTCGTAGTGGGGGGAAAAGGGGGACTGAGTTAGCCTGGCTAACGCAACTTCAAAGCTCTCCGAGAATTTGGTCTGGCCAAGCTATTAAGCCAAACCGTTTCCCAGAGCCCGTGGTTGACCCGCCTCCCTGAAATGCCTCAGTTTGCTACTGGTCGAAGCCAGAAAAGGCTGTGACGAAGCTTAAACCAATCACATCACTCTTTCCTCTGACGTATGTGACGCGACGGGGCTAACTGGTAGATTAAACTCTTACCGAAGCCGGTCGGGAGCAAGGCGAAAACGTCCTTCCTTTCAATAAATACCTCCAGGGCTGCTCTTTGCTCCGTTTTCAATGAGAACTTCCCGTTGAATGCTTTCAATACAGCATCTACCGCTGTGTTAAAGGCTTGCCGCTGCTCCATGTTCGTGATGTGAATGAAGCGCTTCCGGCGTAGATTCTGTAAACAATCTATGGCTTCCGGTCGCAGTTCTACTACGTCAGTGCCTTGAACACGCCTCTACCCAGGGCCGTTGGAGATGCTCAAAGTTGATTGGTTCCCGATTTTTCGGGAGCTTGGAAGAGCTGTAGATAGCCTGCCTGGCCAGACTAAGCTCGCAACAGGCCCTCGTGTTGCGTCACGCTTAGGATGGGCGGGCCCAGGCTAGGACTGAGTTACCAGGGCCCCAAGTGGGGGGAGGGCCCTTGAGGAGTCTGTAATCTTATTTTCCTTTAAATATCAATACCATTTAAAGATCATAATATATGTTGCTAACTAATGTAAATGTAATGTTTTGGGTCAATAAATCATTTGATTAATGGATTGAATTGTGTGTCCTAGCCTACATACAGCCGGGCGGCACGGTGGAGTAGTGGTTAGCACAGTCACCTCACAGCAAGAAGCTCTGGGTTCAAATGCAGCGGCCGGCGAGGGCCTTTCTTAAGGATGTGATTCTTCCGGATTTTCAGGCATAAAAATGCAACCCTCGTGAATCATGCAAATTCTTTTTTTTGGGGGGGGGTAGGACCACATTATCCATAGACATATAAACATAGACGCCGCCTTCTGCATAGAATCATACGTCATCCTCACCGCCATATTGGATGTGGCAAAGTGGAGATTCTTCACCGTCTCTGGTATAGCATCTAGACAGTAGCCGAGAATAAAGATGCCTCATTCATGTGCTGCGTTTAACTGTACCAACAGGTTTACCGTCCAAACGAGATCACATGGGATTACCTTTCACAGGTGAGACTGGAAAAATACTTTTCATTACTGTTCCTTCAGTCTTCAGTTTCCCAGCTCATCTCCACCGGGGGGGTGTAGAGTTATAAGCAGTGAGAATTAGAGAATACAGTGCCACACTATGATGAATGTTTTTAACCTTTCTGAATGGGAAGGAATCAGTGATGTATTTTGTTTTGCTATGACGTTAGAACCTGGCCGAACTCAGTTTGGCGCTCATTCAGCTCACTTTATTCAGCGAGAGCAGGTCTGTGTGGTGACTCAATAAATAAAACTGTACATTTTTATTTTCATTCACTATTCCCAGTTTTTCCACTATTTCCATCATTTATCATATTCAGTCTTGTCGGTTGGTTATTGTGGCCTCAGGTTTTGGTATCTTGCTACGGTATGCTGACTGATTAGCTTACCTGAGCTATCTATCGTGGATCTGTCGCTAGTTTGCAGTGTACAGGGTATTTCGCACACTATTTATAACCATCACATTAAAAGTTATATGTGTTGTTTTGATGCCTGTTTGTTTCCCAAATATATACGTGTGTGTCTTAATGGGTGAATAAAAGGCATGGAGTTAAATATTATTGTAGAAAGGGGCTTTATGAAGTTCAGTCCATTTACTTGCATTGGTTTATGGGGAAGATTTGCCACATCCAATATGGCGGACACTCTGACGTATCTCAGCAACGGGCCACCAGCTCAATGCGGCGTCTATGTTTATATGTCTATGACATTATCCATAGGCAACTCCAATGAGCCACGCGTGCGCATAATAACCTACCCTAGGTTAAGCGGTACCAATAATAATAAAAAAAGCCCATTATGCATAACGCGAGAGTAACCTTTATGTGACCCGAGTCCTGAAGACTTGAACAAAGTTAGCTAGCTAGCTGGTGTCGTTAGCATTACGGTTAGCTCGGCCAGGAAGCACCGGGTTTGCTAAAGCAGTGTGAGGGAAGAGTGAAGGTGCGATGCTGGGGCAAAAGGAGGCGGCGCGGGGCGCTGAGGGTCACCGGACGGAGTTCCACGCTTGGCCGCTTCCAGCCCTCAGGACACTCGAGGGCTGCGTGCTGCTCCTGCTGCTCCAGGCGGCCCTGTGCCTCGCCAGACCCAGCGGGATAATCAGCACCAACAGCCATAACAACCACCCGAGTGTCAACATTTACATGAGTGAAGAAACTTCTGGGTGAGTGTCTGTGTGTGGGGGGGTGTTCCTCTCTCAGTCCATGTTGGCTGTGTGTGTGTGTGTGTGTGTGTGTGCTAAAGCAGCCTGGATGTAGAAACACATTACACTGTTAGCTTGCAAATTAATTTAATACTTTACATAAGTACACACGAGTGAAGTTAGGAATTAATCAGTTTGTTAATTCATCAACAGTTTTGTTTTCCAGGTAGTAGTTTTAAAGTGTGTCCCAGTTTGAATTCACTGGAAATTGTAGTTAGTTAGTAACACATCTATAAACGAGCGCTATTACGCATGCGTATGAACAGGCCGAATCCCAAACGGCTCCTGGTTGGAGACGGAGTGCACTACTGTAGAAACCTTTTTATACTTTCTATAGGGCGGTTTTGGAGAGAGCTGGGGGGCATTTGGGATTCAGCCACAGCTAGCTGCTCTTTTGTTAATAATAATAATAATAATAATAATTAACTGAATCCCAAATGCCCCCCAGCTCTCTCCAAAACCGCCCTATAGAAAGTATAAAAATGCTTCTACAGTAGTGCACTCCGTCTCCAACCAGGAGCCGTTTGGGATTTGGCCTGTTCATAATCATGATGATAATTATATAATTATATAATAATAATTATTATTAGACTGCACGGTGGTGTAGTGGTTAGCACTGTCGCCTCACAGCAAGAAGGTCCTGGGTTCGAGCTGCGTGGCCAGCAAGGGCCTTTCTGTGTGGAGTTAAACTGCTCACCTTGAATTCCATTTGGCCATTAACGGGGCGCTGAGTCATTATAACATCTCATGGGTAAAGTTCTCTGAAACGGCCTGTTTATACCACACCACACCGCTGCCGCGTCGCATTATGGGTCTATATATTTTCCTGCTTTTTTGTCCTTGGCCAATCACATCCCTGCTTTCTGTGTGGAGTTTGCATGTTCTCCCCGTGTCCGCGTGGGTTTCCTCCGGGTGCTCCAGTTTCCCCCACAGTCCAAAGACATGCAGGTTAGGTTAACTGGTGACTCTAAATTGAGCGTAGGTGTGAATGTGAGTGTGAATGGTTGTCTGTGTCTATGTGTCAGCCCTGTGATGACCTGGCGACTTGTCCAGGGTGAACCCCGCCTTTCGCCTGTAGTCAGCTGGGATAGGATCCAGCTCGCCTGCGACCCTGTAGAACAGGATAAAGCGGCTAGAGATAATGAGATGAGATGATGCCTTTTTTGTTTGCACTGCAATAGTATACTAATCGAAAATTAAATTAATATTTATTATTGGGCCATAACATAATTAGGCTAATAGCCTAATTTAGTCTCAATGTCATAGGTTCATAAGGGTAGGCTGTCAAATTAGTAGCAAAGCTAACTTGTGAAGCGCATGGCACTCAGTTTCAGAGACTGTCACAGAGGGGGTGCAGCAACAGACCCCTCATCCTCCGATACTGGGGATTTGAGACAAGGTGAGCCTTTAGTTTAAAATGAAAGCACATAATTTTAGCTATTTGTACTGTAATGTGTTAAGCAACACTAAAGTCATGCTCTGTGTTTTACTGAAGCCTATGTTTGGCTATAGCCTAATGAGAATCAGAGACTAAAAGTTTACATTTTTTTGTCACAGCCACAAGAAAAATACAATGCCACATAGTTTATGATGCAAATGAATATGGTGGCATTTACTGTTACAACTTTTAATCATTCTGCAAATAAAGATTCAGTGAAGTACTGTGTGATTAGGGTTTTTTATTCATTTAAGAGTTGTTAGATTAATGTGTGGCTACATAACGGACTGGACTGGTACTGCGCCCTTGTTGTTGGATACTTTCAGCATTGTTAACTGCTGAGCTTTTTTTTGGGGGGGGGGCTGGCCATTGCTTGTGCATAGGGCCCAGAATTTGGTGCTCCACCCCTGTCTGTAGCTGCTTATCCTGTTCTACAGAGTTGCAGGCGGGCTGGATCCTATCCCAGCTGACTATGGCGAGAGTCGGGGTTCACCCTGGACAAGTTGCCAGATCATTACAGGGCGACACATGACCATTCACACACGGTCAATTTAGAGCCACCAAGTATCCTAACTCCTCCGGGTGCTCCGGTTTCCCCCACAGTCCAAAGACATCCAGGATAATTGGAGAACATGCAAACTCCTCACAGAAGGGCCCTCGCTGGCTGCTGGGCTCGAACCCAGGACCTTCTTGCTGTGAGGTGACAGTGATAACCGCTACACCACCGTGCCGCCCAGCTCCAGGACTCTTGACACGTTATTTACACGTTCTGTAAAGAGAAACAGCTCAGTGTGTGGATCAAAAACATTTAAAATAAACTAAGTGATTTTAATTTGCATTATTTATTTAATAATTAATTATATATGCAGTGACTGAAACTGTAAACCCCATTGGTGACATTTGTTTCGAAAGATGTTTACTAATAACATTTACACACACAAGCTTTGTAATTAACTGGAAAACATTTATTGATGAGAATTATTTCAATTAAAACTGTACCAAGACAAACAGTTTGAGAACAGTAACCCCCCCCCCCTTTAGATTAGCTCTGTATTATAATTATTCCTGTACATAAATCATATATACATAAAATATCTGTACTATACACCGTTTTAGACATGCACTGAATCAGATCTACACACACACTCAGAAAAAAACAAATATTGAGGAAATAATTTAACACCGATGACTGCAGTTTGGTATTTATTTTATCTCTGATTTTTCAGTGAATAATGAAATATTAGTGTTTAATCAATCGGTTCTGTGTGGAACAGCAGTGCTGCGTTTTGTGTTCTTTAAACAATTAATGAGAAACTTTCTAAATTTACACAACACTGCTGCCTGCCCCACAAAAAAAGAAAAAATTTATTTTAAATTAATTTTTCCACACGAGTTACTGCAGCTTCAGATGATTTTTACATTAAAGGAAAAAAGTTCAGATTCCCGTAAAACCTGACAAACTGAACAGCGATAATAAAAGCAGATCAGGGCGCTGTAACGGACATCAAAATAAATAAAATCCACGTAGTTAACACACTAAAATTAAGATCCAAATAATTAATATAATTATTATAACACAAAATTCACACCTGCATCAAATAAATACCTGTACTGTACACGTTAACACACCTGCTGATCATCAGGTATACAGCACAAGACATACTGTATTCATAAAGTCTTTAGCTTTGAAACACACACACACACACACACACACACACACACACGAGAAGTAGAATAAAATCAGCAGCAGCACACACACACCTGTCACTCAACATCATGACCAATAAAACTTGGTGAATTTATAATCTTAACACATGAAGCTTAACAAGTCTCTCTCGCGCTCACTCACACACCCAGTCCTCCAGGTCACATGGTTATTTGTGAGCTCTGCGGAGGACAGCGGGACTAGAGTTCAAGCTGTGACTCCTCCAGCGATGACGCAGGACAAAGTCGTAACTGTCTGAGGGACACATCGCGTAGAACACATTCGCTTTATCTGGAATCAGCAGTTCTGAAGGGGGAACACACACAGGGTTATTATACTCTCTCTGTGTGTGTGTGTGTGTGTGTGTGTGTGTGTGTGTGTGTGTACCTTTATCACAGTGCAGGATCTGTGTGAGTGTGAAGTCGTTGCAGCTCATATTCTCCACGTTGTGTTTCTCCAGAGCTCTCTGTATCACCTGACTCGTCTTCTCCTGACTGCTTATCTACACACACACACACACACACACAAAAACACGTCATTACACAACTGAAACCCTGACCTGCTGTGTTCCACAAGGAGTTTAATCATCACTAGTGATGGTGTACCAGGATGCTCTTGTAGATGTTTCCACTGTGGAGCTCCATACTGACTCTGATGATGCAGCTGTCACTCTGTTTATTATACACAGCCTGGGTGGGGGAGGGGAAGGATGGAGACGCAGCATCAGAGCTCAGACTGGAGAGGTCACACTGAGAGGAGGACGACGCAGGAGAGGTGCAGTGTGAATCAGGACACGACCCAGCAGAGTCCGCTGAGATGTTCAGGCATGATCCAGACTGCAGCGTGCGCACACACACACACACACACACACACCATGTTTATGATTATTAAAGGTTAGACTGTACACCTATTGGACCACATGGTGCCACAGACTCCCACTGTGTGGTTCTGAATTTAAAGCCACACTTTGATCAATTTTGTGTAAAAATTGGACCCAGAGCAGGCGCAGTAAATCTGGGTGGTTGCTTCTCACCCCACCTATACTGATTGTGGACACACCCCTTGTTGGTGCCAGGAGCACTCGCAGAGACAAGATTTATCACCAGTACAAAAACTTACAATGGCACAACAAACAGCAAAGAGGTCATTAATAAACAGCATTACTCATGAATGAATATATAAACAGGTAACGTGGAGCTGTATAACTTTCACAGGTGTAAATGTCTTTAGTGCCGTCAGGAACAGATTTTAGAGCCGAGTCACGACTGACTGAGTTTACCATGACTACCATAGCGGACATTAATGTCATTTAAATGAATTGTAAGGTGCCTGCAAATATTCTGCTCAACATTTACAATAATTTACACAAACATAAATTATTCATATTTATTCTTTAAATCAGTATTCAGAGATTTTCAGTCTTAAACAGAAGGCTTGCGGCTGTGTAACACTGTTCTGTAGCAGTGTTTCATTATTTACTGTTTATTATTTAACAGTAGAAAATGTTATTGATTTTAAAAAAGAGAAATTAAATGTCAGAAATAAATCTAAGGCTGTGTACAGTATTTTACAGCTCATGTTAAATTCTATAATTTGATACTGTAATTCTCATTTATTTCCCAAAGTTATACCGTCATGACGATATACATCACGCATCGCATGATGTGTGTACTGTACAGCACTAACATGGAGACACATGTCTGTCTGTCTTGTATCTGACCAATCAAGAGATCAGAAGTTGATCGTGTGATCATGGTTACCTGGGATTTGGGGCGGAGTGGAAAGGAGAAATCGTCCATCTCAGAGCCACTGGAGCCTGATGAGGAAACACTCATCTGATCCAGGTGTGTTTTCTTCCTCGAGTAGTCACTGCTGCTCAACAACCTGTATATACACACACACACACGACTGCATGTCAGTACCATCACTGTGCTGAGTATAGGCATGGATAGACGAGTAGATAAGGTGCATGAGTGAGACATACAAGCCAAGTTTCTTGTTGACAAGTCGATGGCTCCAGCTCGGTGAACCAGGACACGAATCCACCGGAGGCTCCAACTGTCTGGACAGATCATAACTACACACACACACACACACACCTCAAAAAATTAGAATATTGTGAAAAAATTCAATATTTTCCATCAGTTATTTAAGAAAGTGAAAATGTTATTATAGACTCATTACACAAACTAAAATGTTTCAAGCATTTTTCTATTTTAATCAGTATGGCATACAGTACAAAAACAAAAACCCATCTCAAAATATTAGAATATTTCATTTCGAGTTTGAGTAAAACAGTATGAACACAGTGTATCTCTCGGTCTAGTTCAATACACACAACCACAATCATGGGGAAGACTGCTGACTTGACTGTTGTCCAGAAGATGATCACTGATGCCCTCCACAAGGAGGGTAAGCCACAAAAGGTCGTTGCTGAAAAGGGTGGCTGGAAAAGGTGTGCAAGCAACAGGGATGGCTGCAGTCTTGAGGATTGTCAAGAAAAGTTGATTCAAGAACTTGGGAGAGCTTCACAAGGAGTGGACTGAGGCTGGTGTCAATGCATCAAGACCCATCACGAACAGACATCTTCAAGAAAGGGGATACAACTTTCGCATTCCTAATATCAAGCTGCTCCTGAGCCAGAGACAATGTCAGAAGTGTCTTATCTGGGCTAAGGAGAGAAAGAAATGGACTGCTGCTCAGTGGTCCAAAGTCCTCTTTTCAGATGAAAGTACATTTTGCATTTAATTTGGAAATCACGGTTCTAGAGTCTGGAGGAAGAGTGGAGAGGCACAGAATCCAAGGTGTTTGAAGCCCAGTGTGAAGTTTCCACAGTCTGTGATGATTTGGGGTGCCATGTCATCTGCTGGTGTTGGTCCACTGTATTTTACCAAGTCCAAAGTCAACACAGCCATCTACCAGGAGATTTTAGAGCACTTCATGCTTCCATCTGCTGACGAGCTTTTTGGAGATATAATCTGTGGTTGGTAGAAGAGAGCAACTGGACTTGCTTGAAAAGTCTTGAAGACGTTTCGCCTCTCATCCGAAAGGCATCCTCAGTTGTCTGTCTGTCTAATAGGGAGTATCAAGTCTTAGCCAGAGAGGATCGTTCATTTTTGTCAACCTGGAACGACCATCACTGAACAGAGGTGGGTGTCATCGGCCACCTACAATGCAGCCATCAGCATTCTGATTCGGATTCTATGATGATCCATGAGAGGATAAATACTTGATACTCCCTATTAGACAGACAGAACTGAGGAAGCCTTTCGGATGAGAGGCGAAACGTCTTCAAGACTTTTCAAGCAAGTCCAGTTGCTCTCTTCTACCAACCACAGATTACTATGTACCTGGACGACTGAGTATCTTCACAGATATTTTTGGAGATGCTGATTTCCTTTTCCAGCAGGACTTAGCACCTACCCACAGTGCCAAAACTACTACCAAATGGTTTGCTGACCATGATATTACTGTGTTTGATTGGCCAGCCAACTTGCCTGACCTGAACCCTATAGAGAATCTATGGGGTATTGTCAAGAGGAAGATGAGAAACACCCGACCCAAAAATACAGATACGCTGAAGGTCACTATCAAAGCAACCTGGGCTTCAGTAACACCTCAGCAGTGCCACAGACGGATCACCTCCATGCCACACCGCATTGATACAGTAATTCATGGTAAAGGAGCCCCAACCAAGTATTGAGTGTATAAATGAATATACTTTTCAGAAGTTGGACATTTCTGTATTGTAAATCCTTTTTTTGATTGATCTTAGGGAATATTCTAATAATTTGAGATACTGAATTTCTGATTTTCATGAGCTATAAGCCATAATCATCAAAATTAAAACAAAAAAGGCTTTAAATATTTCACTTCACATGTAATGAATATAGAATATATGAAAGTTTACCTTTTTGAATTAAGTTATGAAAAAAAGGAACTTTTTCAGGGTATTCTAATTTTTTCTCACACACACACACACTGACCTCTGTTGGTCAGACAGGGGTGAACACCTGTTGAGGCAGGAGGAGACACAGGGGTGAGCTGGGAGAGAGTAGAGAGAGCACGACACCTGCAACTGGCGGATCTGAGACAGAACCTCAAACTCCTGAGAGAGAAACAGGCAGAGAGAGACAGGAAGAAGAGAAACAGCTTTTAGAGAGAGATATTCCGGTCACTAACAGACTACACCAATCAGTTGGTAGCAGCTGTGTGCGCGTGCGTGCATGTATACACAGTTATACTCACTCGTCTTCGTTTTTCAAAGTTAATTAGTCCACCCTGAAACATAGACATTGTTATTACTACTACAGACAGGTAAATCTCAGGTAGGGTGTGTGTGTGTGTGTGTGTGTGTATATATATACACACCTCCAGTGTGTCAGGTAGAGCTGTGTCCAACATAGTCAGGACGGTCAGGTACGTCCCCAGGTACGGTACCTCCCCCCCACTGTAGTTCTGCATGTGCACACACACACTTCCCATTTTAGAGTGGTACTTTCCCAATAGCTCAAATGGAACATGTGTTAGTGACATGTCCTTCACACTGCTTTTTATTTACAGAGCCTCAGGACTTGCCGACTTGCTGACAAAAGGTTACAGTGACATTCAGTGCGATTCTGCCACAATAACACTGTGGGGATTATAAACACCCAAGACATTATTAACATCTGTGTGTGAGCTCACCGTGTGTTTGGAGGTGGGAATGAGTTTAACAGATCTGAGTGTTGTAGAGGGGTTCTCCTCAGTGTGCTCATTACTGTCCTGAGAAAAAAAAAAACCCCCACACACACACACAGTCAGGGGCTGTGTATAATGATACACTGATTATTCATAATTAATTAGCTTTGTTGGATCCAGATGGTGGCACGGTGGTGTAGTGGTTAGCGCTGTCGCCTCACAGCAAGAAGGTCCAGGTTCGAGCCCCGGGGCCGGTGAGGGCCTTTCTGTGTGGAGTTTGCATGTTCTCCCCGTGTCCGCGTGGGTTTCCTCCGGGTGCTCCGGTTTCCCCCACAGTCCAAAGACATGCAGGTTAGGTTAACTGGTGACTCTAAATTGAGCGTAGGTGTGAATGTGAGTGTGAATGGTTGTCTGTGTCTATGTGTCAGCCCTGTGATGACCTGGTGACTTGTCCAGGGTGAACCCCCCCTTTCACCCGTAGTCAGCTGGGATAGGATCCAGCTCGCCTGCGACCCTGTAGAACAGGATAAAGCGGCTAGAGATGAGATAAGATGTTGGTTCCAGTATGAAGCTAAAACAATTTAGAGAACAGGAAGCTATAATGCGTTAAGCTGATCACACCTGGTCTACCTGCACACACAGGTACACACTACACCTGATATGGCACTTAAACACAGATTATAAAACGTGTGTGTGTGTAAGCTATCTGATGTTTGTCCTTAGGCACACACTGATAAGACCAAATGGTGAACTCCCTGTTTATATCCCCTAGTTCACACGTCACAGCTGTGTTTCAGCTACAGTGTCGTTGGGAACATGACCTGAACCCCACACACGCCTCTACACATGTATATCTCTGCCTGCCTGTCTCTCTGTCTGTCTGTATAGGAACTCCTTGCAGAGAAAGTTTATATGGAGACTTTATAAACTTGCATAGAAGTCATAATTACTGGCTTTTGATTCACCAATATACTGTAACTCTGAGCAGACTCTCTCTCACACACACACACACACACGTGCGCACAGATAAGCTCAGGTGTGTACAGGCTGAGTGCACCACTCACTGTTTATTCAGTCAGTTCTCCATCATTGTGCACTTGGGTAATTAAATACTGTGCGCTCTGATTAGCTCAGAGCAGCAAACACACACACCTCCAGGATCTCTCTGCTGGCCAGAACACAGTTTTCATCAGGGAAGCTCTCACAAAGCTGATCAAAGTTGCCCAGACTCGCTCTGAAATCACACACACACAATTAATACGTAAAAAGCAAATTTCCATGAAGTGGTGAAAAATGTGTGTGTGTGTGTGTGTGTGTATGTATGTATAATGTACTTGCTGACTGCAGCCCAAGTCTTTTTGAGGCGATACACAGCGTTGGACTGTAGAGCCGAGAGAATCGCACGCAAAGATGAGAAGTTCCTCAGCTGATGACACTCCTACACACACACACACACAGAATAAATCACATCACAAACATGTTGAACATAAATTTCATACACGCACACAAACACGTGCACATACCTGAGCCACAGAAACCCACTTCTCAATGATGCGAGCACGGTGGGCAGGGCTTGTGTGGTGCCAGCCAGGGTGTAGTCTGGGTGATCTGGGTGACTGTAGAGAGCTGGAGGCAGAATTGGGAGTTGCGGGCGGACAGAGCAGCGAGGTGATGACCAGGCTAGTGACAGAGTTAAACTGGGTGATGGTGGCTCTCACGCTGGGTGCTAAGCTCCGGTTCTCCTTCTTATCCCTCTGAGACCAAACACAGCCGAGACAGTGGAACGGAACCACACGCACAAACAGGGCCTGCGGAGAACACGCACGGGTCAGAATCACACTGAGGTTCTTTGGGTTAAAGTGACCCACCTGCCCTTGACGACTTCCCCTTACTAATGTGCACTCATGAGAAAACTGATACACACTGACACTTACAGCATCCAATCTGGTGAGCTCCTCAGCGATGTCCCGGGCGGAGCAGCTCAGGACACTACCCGTTTCTTCTCCAGAAACGTCAGTGATGTTTGACCTGTTCGCAGTAAACCTGTCTATATCGAGAGAGAACACGTGTGAATGTGTGTGTGTGTATACGTGTGTGTGTGTGTATATACGCGTGTATACCTTCCTCCTGAAAGGCGTGTAAGAGTGTGCCGGCGTGCTGAGCAAGGCGTCTGAAACACAGGCGATGGCGCAGATGGAGCGAGAGCAGACGGAGTGAGGAATGGAGAGGAGAGTCTTTCAGGTCCTCAGAGAACTCCTCCAACCACAACTTCACCAACGCTGGGAGAGAACTGCAGAGAGAGAGAGAGCGAGAGAGAGGTGTTTTATCAGATGATGTGTGTAAAGAGAGAGAAAAAAAAGATTGTGTGTGTTGGGGGAAGAGCGAGAAAGAGAGGAGACTCACCTCCTCACACATACACTATTGTCTAAGTTGATGATTTTGTCTTCCCTAGAAAAAAAACAAAACAGGAATGTGAGCTGATCTACACAATGACGCACACAGGACTGGTTCTCTTTGCTTCTCTCTGTGCTTGTTGTTGTTTTCTTTCTCACAGCGTCACACTCATCTACATTCTGACATCTTTACATCTAATTATAGCTCACACACACCCACACAGACACACCCACAGTATTTTATCACTTAATTACACTATAAACTTAAAGTAATAAAATCATATTAAAGCAATAGATTAGATAAAACTTTATTGATCCCTTTGGGTGGGTTCCCTCAGGGAAATTAAGAATAAACTGCATCGTTATTCCTGGGACGTGCATAATTACAGTAATGACAAGGTTCTGACTTCAACACCCACAGGCATGTTTTCTTTCTTTCTCTCACGTACGTGCGTGCGCGCGCACGCTTTTCTACAGCACAAAGCTCTGAATGATAAAGTAATCAGTATAATTTATCATGAGATCTATATCGTAGCTCACTATCAAAGTGTTCAGGGTTTTCAGGAACACTCATGATGTAATGTTCATGCCAAACTGAAATTTAAGAAAAAAAAAAATGTTCAGGGTATCTGTTTAGGTGTTGACAGCGTTGCTATAATAACTGCTTTTCAACAAACAAATGGACATTCTGACAAAATATACAGCAAAAACAGCTTAGAGTAAATTCTAAATACTAAACACTATATGACTGGTGTGTGTGTGTGTGTGTGTGTGTGTGTGTGTGTGTGTGTGTGTGTGTGTGTGAGAGAGAGTGAGAGAGAGAGAGAGAGAGAGAGAGAGAGAGACTGACCTTTGAAACAGCATCTCAATGAGTGTGTTGGTGCAGGTGAAGGCTCTGTAGGTGGAGAGGAAGATTCTGGCATAGTCGGGTTCCTCACACTCAGGCTTCACCAGCTCGGAGATGAGGTGCTCCAACATGGCTGCCTTCACCCTGCGCACCTTCAGCGTACGGTACTGAACACCGGCCACGCCCACCAAATCTGAGGGTGAGGGACACACCGGCTCCCTGTGGAGGGTCACACTGTACACCACACCATCCTCCACCTCCTCCCCCCATTCCTGCACTGGGTTCTGCGCGCACATGCACACACACACACACACACACACAGAGTAGCATTATAGGACTGCACTCTAAATTGCTCTCTACCGCAAAGGAATAAAACACACAATGTGCATTTTAATGTTTCCATAGTAACCATATCTTTACAAACAATTCTGTCATCAGAACAAATGACCCAGGCCTCAGCAGTCACGTTTTAACTCAAAGGTTTAACACTGAACCTCAGCAAGATCAGATCCAAAAAAACTCAGCTCCTGAGTAACACACTCTCTCCTGAAGACTTTGACACACTCACACTGAAGACTCAACATATACATGTTAAATGCCTACTTAAAGAAAACGTCTCTATATTAACGATTACACACAAATTTTTATAACATGCTTTTCATCAATTTCTTAGTAGAAATAAGGAAGAAGATAGAAGGAGAAAGGGGAGAAAAGCATGAAGGAAGACAGACAAGAAAGGGGGGAAGAAAGAAAACAGGAACAGACGGAGGCAGGTCTGTGAGGACATTAGTTTAGCTCGGTTCACAGACAGACAGGTGACGAGGCAACAATACAAATTCCACAGTGAGAAATCTGTGTCGAGCTTGTTTCATCTGCTGGGGAGATAAACACATAACTAAAGCAGAAAAAGACGTTAGTTTTACTTTATTACCTCGCCCGGGACGGGGTCCACCAGAGGGCCAGGTATTGTTTTTGGTTGGGTTTCTTCGTTTGTTTTGTAAACGATATTACAGGAAAACAGCTAGATCAACCTTCATGAAACTTTCAGGATAGATGGACATTGACCTCAAATCGAACCTCCAACATTTTGAGGGTCATCCAGTCAAGGTCACAGTGACCAAAAAGGTAAAAAGAAAGCTCTGAGCTCAGACTGCAGGAGCGCTGCCTCAGAAAGACTCCTCCCACAAACATGCTGATTGGATCACTACCTGCCTCATTTGCATACACTATGCTGTCATTGGATGGTTTCTTGGTTCGTTTACCAAGAAACCATTACCTTGGTTCGCAAAGGAAATGGTTTTGACCATGCCCACTTTTAAATCTAATTGATAAAAACTTCTCCACTCTGTTGATTTATTACTGTATGGACATGGGATCAGAAAACTATTTTATTTATAAGCCACATGGACCCATAGGGGACCGATTTTTTTTTTTTGCAATATCTTCCTTCATATTCATCATAAGTGCTACCAAACAAGGTTTGTTTTGCCTGGAAACACTTGTTAATGAGTGTCTCTGACTCAGTGTTCTCCTCCTCTCATATCTGTGGTGTTTATTCTGTGGCGCGAGTGTTGATAAGTAAGTAAATTTAATTTATAAAGCACATTTAAAATAGTTTTCACTGACCAAAGTGCTGTACATAGGGTAGCTAGGAAATCAGAAGTAAAATGCACAAACACAAAAGAAAAGATGCATTAATAGCGGCAACAAAAACACATTACAAACACCGAGATTACCAGATAGACAAAGAGGCCAGAATTACACAAACAAATGAACAACAACATTGAATAGCACCCACTACAAGAAGAACTAGGGAATGGGCAGCTAAGACGATGCAAAAGCCAGTGAGTAGAGGTGAGTTTTGAGCCTGGATTTAAAAGAGGAGATGGAGGGGGCGAATCTAATGTCTGGGGGCAAACAGTTCCACAGACTTGAAGCAGCTACTGCAAATGCCCTATCACCTTTCTGTTTGAGGCGAGTCCGGGCCACATGGAGGAGACCTTTATCAGCAGATCTAAGGGACCTAGGTGCAGGGGGTGGTTTCAGGAGATCGGAGATGTAAGTAGGGGCTTTACCATGCAGTGCCTTGTAGACTATTAGTAGGACTTTAAATTGGATCCTAAAACTAATGGGAAGCCAGTGTAAAGAAGCCAGGACAGAGGTAATGTGCTCTCTTCTTGGTACCTGTCAGCAGTCTAGCAGCTGCATTTTGCACCAACTGTAAACGCATTAATTGAGACTGGGGGAGACCAAGATAGAGGGAATTGCAATAATCTAGCCGGGATGTAATAAAGGCATGAATGACTTTTTCTAGGTCTTCAAAGGATAAAGAAAGTTTGAGACGGGAAATCATTCTCAACTGGAAGAAGCCATTCTTAATAACAGTACTAATCTGCTTTTTAAAGCAGAGTTCTGAATCAAGAGTGACACCTAGGTTTTTAGCATATGACTTAATGTATGGAGAGAGATGGGCAAGCTTGTCAGCCGCTGAGGATCTAGATTTGGGAGGACCAAAAATGATAACCTCAGTTTTGTCATTATTTAGCTGGAGGAAGTTGTTGTTCAACTTCCTCTTAGAATGAATTGATAAATTCCTGTGGGTTATTGGTGGTGTTACTCAGCCAGAACCAAACCAGAACCCTGTGTGTGTTTAATAACGGAGTGTTCAGTCAGACTGCTGGAGGTCTCTCTCTCTCTCTCGCTCTCTCACACACACACAGCAAATGAGACACACCATGACAAGGACACACAACACAAATCTCAACACAGTAACTTATTGGGTGTTTCTCAACACACACATTAGTTGGTTTTGTTGCGGATCATTCCCACCACGGTTCTGCAGAAACTGAATTCTGCAGTCACACCGACAAGCACTGAAGCAGCAAAGAGATTTCATTTCTTGTGCAAGGACACAATTATTGCCCAACTGTGACACAGAAACAACACAAAGATTTATAGAGGAACACAACAAGATTAATTTTATACACACCTATAAAACACACAAACAGAAAAGAGTATGACGTGCTAATGATAATATTTGTGTTACGTGTCGAGGAATATCGTAATTGAACACCAGCACAAACCTGTGGAGCATCAGGTATACATGTCCCTGTGAATGAGCTGTTACTATAGAAACGATCACATATTAGAATATAATAAATATAAATCTGCACTATTGTCAGAACTGCTGTTCTGGAAAATTAATCAACACTTTCTGACCAATCAGAGTCCAGAACTCATCAGCTGTGCTGTAGTGTAACATGAAATAAATAATGGATCACAAACTGAAAACAAATAGTGTTAAATATAGTGATTATACAGAGAACACACTCAGCTGAAACTGCAGCTACCAGCCCTGCTTAGGCATTCAGGAAGAGAAAAAGCACACACACCCGTCAAACAGGTGCAAACGGGATTCCCAAGCACAGAGCAAATAACTTTAAAAAGTGTCCAGTGATCGATAGGAGTGTGTGGTTTTGTTAATATTTCTCACATCATGTATATTGCAGTGCATTTTAAAGTTGTCTATACAATTATTTTAATAAAAACAATTAGTGAGAGACTCACACTGCTGAATTAAACCCAGGAACGCAAACTAATGCATAAACATGCAAAACACCAAACAAGTGCATGGTTTTGATACCGACCCCAAAAGGAACACTACATATAGTGCATACATACGATCCAAAACTCAGATTTCATGCCATACGTAGCGAACAGAAGAGCACAGGGAACACAGCCGAATCACTGCAGAGATTTGAGAGTCGACTCCGCGAGCCCGATCTACAGTGTGAATGACAGGAATCTTCACATTTTCTCACTTCATATGCAAGTATTTAAACGATCAGTTTAAAAATCCCTCTTCACGTTTTATTTGTAGTTAAACTGTTAATACTAAAGAAATACTTAAGGCAGTGTTACTTCATTAAGCTTCGGAGTCGACTCACATTTCGAGATTCGACTCTTATGGACTTGAATCCCATCCCTCGCGCGCCTTCTGAAGCAGAATGAGTGAGAGAACAGTGAGAGTAAAATGTCTACACGAGGCTGCTGAATGAGTGAAGGCTTTATCTCAAACATATCAAAGTAGCACAAAACAGAGGAGAAGAAAAATAAACACAAAAAACAAAAGAACAAATAAAAACACTTAATTCAATTAAAACAATGGAACAATATTAACTTAACATGTTTGAAAAGGAGTAGGAAGAAGAATTAGCTTAATAAATAATTTGGAATAGCTTGGAATAAATAATTTAAAGATTACCAGAGTTAGCTGCCATTTTCCCATCGCTTTCCAGTCAGAAGTGACTCGAGCAGCGGTGATGAAGGAGATTAAAAGGCGGCCATCGGCTCTGCGAATCCTCCGCTCAGTCGGCACACAAAGCTCCGTCAAACCGGGACGGGTTTCTCCTCAGGAAATTAAAGATAAAATGCCGGATAGCTGTTTCTGAGGAGAGTTTACACTCCGCACACAAAACTAAATCAACCCGGGCCGGGTTTCTCCTCAGGAAATTACAGATGAATGGCGGATAGAGAGTTTACACTCCGCACACAAAACTAAATCAACCCGGGCCGGGTTTCTCCTCAGGAAATTACAGATGAATGGCGGATAGAGAGTTTGTTTACGCGGAGCTGCGGAACCTCAGAACTCTCCTGAATTTCACACGGGCGCGCGCGCGCTCGCACTTGCATTTACCACAGCGCTTGGGTTTCTAGATGGGCGGGGTTTAGAAAAACGCGCGTGGTTGCGTCACACACAATCAAAAGCGCGTGCTCGGTGATAATCGCGGTGACGCGCACAGCGGAATATTTTATCCGGGAGTAACCGGTCCTCGGGAGTGTAAAGAGTTCCGCCGAACTGATGATAAAAAACTGCCTATTTTATATTCGGACACAGTATAATAAATGTGTAAATGGTGAACTGATCAAATGTACCGAGTTCTCGATAATTACAAATATGACGTCACAGCTGAGTGGATTTTCCGAGAACTGGGATTTCCCACATATTAGAGTTCTGTTCCGTGTTACTACTTTACATTTACACAGAGACAATAAATAACACCCAGGGGTTGTTGGTTTTTATACTGAATGTATCTGACAATTTATGATTTTTGCTGAAAAAGGAAAAATATAGCCAATCTATTTTCATGTGATTAAGCCTAATAATGATTGTGATTTCAGTAGCGGGCGGCACGGTGGTGTAGTGGTTAGTGCTGTCGCCTCACAGCAAGAAGGTCCTGGGTTCGAGCCCCGTGGCCAGCAAGGGCCTTTCTGTGTGGAGTTTGCATGTTCTCCCCGTGTCCGCGTGGGTTTCCTCCGGGTGCTCCGGTTTCCCCCACAGTCCAAAGACATGCAGGTTAGGTTAACTGGTGACTCTAAATTGAGCGTAGGTGTGAATGTGAGTGTGAATGGTTGTCTGTGTCTATGTGTCAGCCCTGTGATGACCTGGCGACTTGTCCAGGGTGAACCCCGCCTTTCACCCGTAGTCAGCTGGGATAGGATCCAGCTCGCCTGCGACACTGTAGAACAGGATAAAGCGGCTAGAGATGATGAGATGAGATTTCAGTAGCTGACCTTCCATCACACCTGGCTGTTCTGGTGATGAAGTGTGGATCCTTTCTGGTGAAAATGTTTTTCTTAAATCTTTTCATTTTCCAGCTTCAATCACTTTTATTGGAAATCAGTTTCCAAATTCACTTCAAAACACAAAAGTTCAACGGAAGAAAAATTGAAGACAGTCAAAAACCTTCAGACAACATGCACTACAGTGATGAATCACTTTCAACAAGGATATAATGAACATTTTTGTTGGGAGGCAAAAAAGAAATAGGGGAAAAGTGAAATGTGTTCATCTAAACCTGAGTTCAATGCACGGGCGATTGCTCTAAGACAGCGAGGGAGGCTCAGCCTCCTCTAAAAATGATGAACATTGTGTAGGATGAATTGCGCTAGGCTTATGTTATAGCCGACCTTATAACATTGCTATTTCAGATCCAGAATCATAGAAATATATGTGCTCAACCCACTACAGTGCGAAATCATTCCGTTATAACTTTCCCCAGTTCGCCTAATGTGTGCGTGAGTTTTTCCCCCTCGTGACAGCGCGATGCAGCCCAGCCTCAGTGGACTTCAATGGCATTTGGGAGCTCTGCGCTTTCAATCTCAAAATGCAAGACGGTTATTGGACAAATACTGCGAAAACGCCCGCCCACGGACCCCGAGCCTCACAGTGGGAGGGACATGGCAGTTTCTGCGAGGAGACTGGTGATTGGTGAAAGCGGCCGGATATTTTCTTTGATTGACAGCTCGTTTCAAATATAGACAGGCAGCGGTGAATCTCAGTTCAGTCCCATGCGGATTCGCGAGTGCTGTGGTGTATTGTAAGAGATCAGCTTACGTTTCGATTTCATTCATTACATACGGTTTCTACCAGCTTTTTTAGTTTGTATATATTTTCATTGTAAATAAAGTGTAAATATAGTGTTGTCAAGTTTGCTATCTTAGTTCCAGAAATTTCATTTATTTGAGTAACTGAACTTGAACTTGAGGGGGCTAGTCAGCTAGCAAGAAAGCTGCGCACGGATGCCAAGCATTGCTGATTTAATTTTGGCAAAGCCATTTGCCAGTCTTCCTTTCGAGGAAAAAAATTAAAGAGCAGGGTAGACCAACGCCTCAAACTGACTTGGTGAAAAAGGTAGGGAATAATACTCGTTCCTTTCAGCTCTCCTGGTACGAGAAAGTGAATTGGCTAACAGCAAGTGACCCACATCAACAACAGTAAATAGGCTACTTTAGTAATATGTCATGGATTAAGGTATTAGGCAGAGACCCGTCCACCCGTAAATTTGACGGGCGATTGCCGATTTCAACGGGCAAGTATACACACAGACGGATACTGAAACGGACGATAATGCCGAAAATTTTCGCACATGAATACTCCCACATGTCATCCGATAAATCCAGTTATGTTCCGCCCACACACGGACTGGCCATCGGGAGTAGCGGGAGTTTTCCCGGTGGGCTGGTGGTTCAGCGTGGGCCGGCGGAGAAAAAAAAAAACAGTTGCGCGCTGTCCTTTAATATGATAAGCAATGTTAACAGTTTCTTTAACAAACTGTTAACATTGCTTATTACAGTTGCGCGCTGGCCTTTAATATGATAAGCAATGTTAACAGTTTGTTAAAGAAACTGTTAACATTGCTTATCATATTAAAGGCCAGCGCGCAACTGTTTTTTTTTTTTTTTTTTTTTTTCTCCGCTGGCCCACACTGAACCACCGGCCCACTGGGAAAACTCCCGCTACTCCCGATGGCCAGTCCGTGTGTGGTTCCGCCATCATTTACAAATCGTAAGAAACACAGTTTAATACGAAAAATACTGAAAACTTGAAATGAAAAATCAGAATATTTCATCGTTTCCGCCATTTTGGCCCGCACTGAATCTTGTAACATGCGGACTGAATAAATCGCGAATTCTGATTGGTCGAAAATTGCCAAACACCCTGCGTTGTAGTTTCCTCTTTCTTGGCGGGAGAACCGCATTTTTTTTTTTGCTGACTCACTCTTCTGGATCAAGATGAATCCCAACAAACGCCCCAAATTGAATGTGACAAAAACTGATTCGTTTTTCCACAAAAAGACAGAAAAGGTATGTGTGATACATTGATTAACAAGGGGGTTTCATTGGGGTATGGTAAAATAGAATACTGTTGGGTTTTTTTTTTATTAAATACTGTAACTAGATCAAAAGATTATATACAATTCATTGTTGTTTATTTTCTTTTCACTTTTGTTACCAAATCAAACACCATACATACATCTGATACATTCAGGAGTGAAACTGAAAAAAATACAAAGTAAAAATATGCAATATTTCTGATCAAAAATTACACGCCATTTCACCCTGAAAATGTCCTAGAATGCAGGAAATGAAGTCTAAATTTCAAAAATTTTCTGGGGGGGCATGCCCCCAGACCCCCCTAGAGGGACTTCGCGCCTGCGGCGCTCGTCTTCGCACCTGCGGCGCTTATCAGGATTATATAAAATATTATTTTTGACTGGTAAATTTCTTTTTCTGCCTAATACCCTATCATGGATGGACCAAAAATATAGAATCTATGTAAAAAGTTTATGCTGAGTATATTATATTGGTAGGTGTGTATATTTATTTATTTATTTATTTATTTTCTGGATATGAATTAAACACAGCTACAATTTTGAAAACATTTTTAAACAAAAACACAGCCGAGAACATTTCACACTACAGACCTGGATTAAAAGTGAAGGGTTATCAAAATTGTCAATAAAACATTTCTCAGTCAAAATAAGTAAAATATAGGGAAAGTGTCATTGAATGAAATGTGTGGCACCCAGCTCTATGTTTGGCTCCCCAAGGTCAGTGCTTGTGCCTATTCCAGAACACTCTGCTGTTACTGCTGAGGTTCCTGACAAAGAGCTGCTTTCAATAATGATCAATTTTTAAACAACATGCCACAATTTTAAAATATAAAATGTTAAAATATACCCCCCCAACACCACCATCATGTATATTGGACAGTAGGCTAATGGGCCAAAAGAACCTGTTATTTCACAGTTTGTGACGCTGCCAACAATCAGCCAGATCAGAGGCAAGAGTATGGGCAAAACTGATGTGTTTTTTCTTTTTTCTTTTAAAATCTGGAAATATCGTAACCGACCAGCCTCCCCTGTTTGAAAGACTACCAGCCGCCACTGGTTCAATGAAAAAAACCCCTCCCTTTCACATGTAACATTTTCCACAAGAAGCGATGTTTTTCTGATTGGAGATGTGAAATACCTCTGGCCAGCGCAGGGTTAATCTGCGACATCAAACAACCAGAAGCAAGACTGAAATTGAACTGTGTGGAGAACAGGTTATACAACATTACGCAGAGGATATGACACAGTGGCATGAAGATATGAAGTTTATCTTTGAGTGGTGAATGGATATATTCACAAATGAGTGAAGCAAACAAGTGAAATATTTCCAACACAAGAAGATAAAGTTCATATCTCTTCTACCAACCACAGATTACTATGTACCTGGATGACTGAGTATCTTCACAGATATGAAAGAGAAAGACTCGCTGAATACCCGAAAGATGACCACTATGCTAGAAACACCTCATGGATGCACTGGGACGCATCCTCAGTGATGTATCCTGGGGTCCTCGGGTGTTTCGGGTCTCACAACATCATACACCCTCACCCAGGCGACCCAGCCGGGGTTGATCAAGCCCTGACTTGCGTCCCAGTAGCAGTCCACGGATCACCCCTTTTAATCCAAAGCCACTGTGTGGCTTTCTCTGTGGCTTCGCTTGCGGATGCAATGGCCCTCTTCTTTGCTGCTCCTACAATGCCCAAGCAACTCAGGACTTTGCAGAGGGAGCGAGCGCCCTGCAAAACCCCTACAGCCGACTTCTATAGGCTCGTAGAAGGTTCTCCAACCTCTCTCCTTGCACTCCTCCACCAGCTCCTGGTACTTGGCTCTTTTCCTCTCATTGGTCTCCTCAAGACGCTCTTCCCAGAGAACTGTTAGTTCCAGAATGATGAGGTGTTTTGAAGCCTCAGATGTTATCACCACGTCTGGACGGAGAGTTGTTGCTGCCACATGTTGGGGAAACCTCAGCTGCTTTCCCAGGTCGGCCTACAGCTGCCAGTCATTTGCCGTGTGGAGGAGGCCTGTTGTTTTATGTTGGCATGCTCGGGGTTTCTCTCCAGCTTTTACGAAGGAGACTGCCTTCTTTGGGGCATGATGGTGCTTGCAGGAGTTGATGGCAGAGGTTAAGCTTTCAGCAACTGCCTTAAGCACCTGGTCATGGTGCCACCGGTAGCGGCCATCAGCCAGGGCCTTTGGGCAGCAGCTGAGAAGATGTTCTAAGGAGCCTCTACCAGAGCACAGAAGGCAGGAGGGTGTCTCACTCTTTCCCCAGACATGGAGGTTCTCTGGGCTAGGCAGGACATCATAGACAGCTTGCACTAGGAAACGGACCCGATGGAAGTCTGCCTGCAAGATGTCTGTCCAGGTGATCCTGTGCTGTAATGCGCTCTCCCACCTTGTCCATGCTCCCTGTTGCCGGAGTCCCATCGCCCTGCTCACACGCTCTTCCTCCACGCCTGCTTGGACCTCCTCCTGGATCAGGTGGTGTCTCTCCTTACCGCGGGTCTGGCTGATCAGGGTCTTTGGGTAGTAACCCAGACCTGCTCTTCCTGTTGCCACGGTGCCCACCAGTGCCTTCTGTCTAAGGCGAGACTCTGCCACCTCCACTGCTCTCCCAGCCTTCCACTTCCTTCCTGTCCTCACCTTGATGCCAGCTGCTGACACCTTGCAGTCCCTTGAGTCCCTGTACTGTAAGGCTTCTCTGGTGCGTACCACCATGAACTCCTCGGTGAGGCCGCTGAAAGGAAGCTGCAGAGTGTTACTCGCCCCATACAGTGCTGCACTGGTGAGACTGCGTGGGAGGCCTAGCCACTTTCGAAGAAAGCCACTGATCTTCCTTTCTAGGGACTCAACTGCTGTCATTGGGACTGCATAGATTAGCATGGGCCAGAGGATTCGTGGCAGGATAGAATGCTGATAGATCCAGGCTTTAAATCTACCAGGCAAACCAGACTTGTCAACCTTGGTGAGCCAGGTTCCAAGTTCCATGCTGGACTTCTGGATGGCAGCTGAGTCTTTCAGGCTGGAGTCGAAGAGTTTCCCCAAACTCTTGACAGGTTGCTCTGTGATGGTTGGAATGACAGTTCCTGAGATGGAAAACCGGAACTTGTCAATCACTTTCCCCTTCTTCAGCACCATCGATCTTGACTTGGAGGGCTTGAAACTCATCCTTGCCCGAGTAATGAGTCTCTCGAGCCCTTGTAGGATCCACCTGCACCCAAAACTTAATTAGATATTCTTTACACATATTACAAGAGAAAAACATACCAATGCGAAAAACTGGAAAATAGAGTGTTTAATAATAATAATAATAATGTCTGGCTTTTTTCGTGGTCTTTATTCCATTCAGCTCCTCGTCTTTGACTCGTTCAGTATCATGCTCACTGAATGGAATATATCTGATAGACCAGCCAGACAATATTATTTAAATCTGTCACTCAGATCCGTGATGGATTTCGTATGAAAAATGTGAGTTTTTCAACACTAGAAGATAAACTTCATATCTTCAAGCCAGCATGTGATTTTCTTTTTATTTTATTGACACATTCACAAACAAAAAGTCCCCAAATTTATCAAAACAATTAATTGATTTCCTCACGAGTGACAGATATAGATTTATGTCCCGGTTATGGTTCTCCATGTCCCGGATGGAGCTCGGATGGAAAATACCAGTGGTGTATTTCACACTAAAACACTCGTGTATCTCTCTCTCTCTCTCTCATATATATATATATATATATATATATATATATATATATATATATATATATATATATATATATACACACACACAAAGCTGAAAAGTAGTTATTATTATAGTGCTGGCAAATCACTGTATTATTATCCATAGGCTGATTCTTCTCATTCTTATTCTCATTCTTATTCTTATTGTTGTTGTTGTAGTTTGTCTGTGAAGATTCTCAGTCATCCAGGTCATAGTAAACTGTGGGTGGTAAAAGAGAGCAACTGGACTTGCTTGAAGATTCTTGAAGACGTTTCACCTCTCATCCGAAAGGCTTCCTCAGTTCTGTCTGACTAATAGATAGTTTTCACATGACGTCACAGAGTCGGGGATTCCCTGGTGGTGGCCATCTTGGAGGGCTAGCTTACCGTACAGGTCACTGAGCACACATTGTAGCGCACGAGTTACATTCATTTATATATTATTTACATTTATAGTTACATTACTACTATTTAAAGCTAGCAATGGTGCACACCTGTTGTATTCACGGCTGTCGTAATAGGTCAGATGATGAAGTCAAGCGGTGCTTTTATGGAATTCCCACTGTACAGGAGCATGAAGGCGAGCAAACAAACTCAGCATACAAAGGAGAAATCTATGGCTTGCAAGAATCAACTGCAAGGATTATCAGCCTTCCAAACACAGCAAAGTCTGCTCCGATCATTTTATAAATGGTAAGTTGTTTAAATAAACAATCAATTGTGTTTAAGTTTGTTTTTGGAAACCAAAACATCATGTGAACAATCTCTGGAGAATGCCTAACTGGAACCGCTGACATTGTATATTAAGTGTACCGTTTACATTGTAATGTACACTTAATATCGCTCGTTTGTCACGTTTCTATTTGAAACTTGTCACTTCACTCACGCAAGGGTCATTTTTGAAAAACATTTTAGGTCTATTCTGTATGATTTAATTTGTGTTTGGGATGCAAACAGCGCGCCTTTTGGCGGATGCCGCCTGAATCCGGTTTTTTTTTTTAGGGGGGGCGTTGGAGTGTCTGATTATAATTTCAAAGTAAATTCTGTATTAAAATTACTAAATAAGCAAATCTGTTACAGTCCATGAAACAGGAAGTATAAGGATGAGAAAAAAAACAGTTTAAATCGGGAAACTGCGCACATTTGTGCAGCCCGAGCGGTGTGCAGGACTGCGCAAATATGCGCAGCTTCCCGATTTAAACTGTTTTTTTTTCTCATTCTTATACTTCCTGTTTCATGGACTGTAACGGATTTGCTTATTTAGTAATTTTAATACAGAATTTACTTTGAAATTATAATCAGACACTCCCAACGCCCCCCCTAAAAAAACCCCCGGATCTGCGCGATTCAGGCGGCATCTGCCAAAAGGCGCGCTGTGAATATACCGTATAAAGTTGTATATATCAGACAGCCTTTAAAGTTTGATGAAGTCAGTTTCAGGCTTTGGAGCAGGCTTTGGCAGTGTCAGGCTTTGGCAGCCCTGCATAGTCACTTGAAAATGCATCTTTGTCCACTTCGTAGGGGTCAATTCCCCCAATCAAGGCCAGTTTGGCTGCATACCGTTGTCGTGAGATGTCGTCTAATGTATCTATATACTTCTGTTTGCTTGATTTTGCCGACATTGATCTTTATTTTAGAAAACTGACTATATAACTTCATAAATTCGTCCGAGATAACGTAGCCGGTAGTGGCGATGGTCCGTTTTGTTTGCCCTCCAAGATGGCAGCTGGGGGGCGTTCCCCGGAATGCCGTGACGTCAGTGAAAACTATCTATAGGGAGTATCAGGTATTTATCCTCTCATGGATGAAAAGCAATCCTCAGGTGTGGTTGAGTCATCCTGTTGGTGTGGGTCACTGGGGGCTGGGTGTGAATGGCCTAGAAAGTCGTTGAAGTGATCAATGGAATGCTGGTTCTCTCTGTCCTCCTGTGAGTCACTGAAAACAGCTGGGTTTTGGTGTGCATTCAGTTGTCTGGGAAGTGTGCCAAGGACTGCATTGTAGGTGGCTGATAAATGATGTCTTAGACCCCCACCTCTGTTCAGTGATGGCCATTCCAGGTTGACAAAAATGGCTTCTTTAACTCCTCGCTCATACCAACGATCCTCTCTGGCTAAAATGCGTACGTTGCAATCCTGAAATGAGTGTCCTTTGTTGTTAAGATGAAGATAGACAGCAGAGTCCTGGCCTGAGGAACTGGCTCTCCTGTGTTGAGCCATACGCCTGTGAAGCGGTTGTTTTGTTTCCCCAATATATGAGTCTGTGCATTCCTCACTGCACTGAATTGCATACACTACGCTGTCCTGTTTGTGTCTGGGTATTCTGTCCTTAGGGTGGACCAGTTTCTGCTTCAGGGTACTGAAGTTTCTGAACCGGTTTCTGCTTCAAGGTCTACTGGAAACCCCCACACACAAACCAGTACCTACTCTTCGACTCTCACCACCCACTGGAACACAAATTGGGGGTCATTAGGACAAGGTCATTAGGACCTTGCAACACAGGGCTCAGAACATTCCAACAATGGTAGAGGGGAAAAGAGAAGGAGCAGAATCACATCAAGAAAGCACTTCAGAACTGTGGGTATCCCAACTGGGCCTTCTTCAAGAGCAGAAAAAGGAACATAACAGACAAGGAGGATAACAGGAACAAACGCAAGAACATTGTCATTCCCTACATTTCTGTTCTATCTGAGAAACTCAGGAGGATCTTCTACAAACACAACATTCCAGTACATTTCAGACCCAGTAACACCCTGAAGCAGAAACTTACAGGGGCAGGGTTAGAGGAGAGTGCAATGTTTACAGGGCGGGGTTAGAGGAGAGTGTAATGTTTACAGGGGCGGGGTTAGAGGAGAGTGTAATGTTTACAGGGGCGGGGTTAGAGGAGAGTGTAATGTTTACAGGGGCGGGGTTAGAGGAGAGTGTAATGTTTACAGGGGCGGGGTTAGAGGAGAGTGTAATGTTTACAGGGGCGGGGTTAGAGGAGAGTGTAATGTTTACAGGGGCGGGGTTAGAGGAGAGTGTAATGTTTACAGGGGCGGGGTTAGAGGAGAGTGTAATGTTTACAGGGGCAGGGTTAGAGGAGAGTGTAATGTTTACGGGGCGGGGTTAGAGGAGAGTGTAATGTTTACGGGGCGGGGTTAGAGGAGAGTGTAATGTTTACGGGGCGGGGTTAGAGGAGAGTGTAATGTTTACGGGGCGGGGTTAGAGGAGAGTGTAATGTTTACAGGGGCGGGGTTAGAGGAGAGTGTAATGTTTACGGGGCGGGGTTAGAGGAGAGTGTAATGTTTACAGGGGCGGGGTTAGAGGAGAGTGTAATGTTTACAGGGGCAGGGTTAGAGGAGAGTGTAATGTTTACGGGGCGGGGTTAGAGGAGAGTGTGATGTTTACAGGGCGGGGTTAGAGGAGAGTGTAATGTTTACAGGGGCGGGGTTAGAGGAGAGTGTAATGTTTACAGGGGCGGGGTTAGAGGAGAGTGTAATGTTTACAGGGGCGGGGTTAGAGGAGAGTGTAATGTTTACGGGACGGGGTTAGAGGAGAGTGTAATGTTTACAGGGGCGGGGTTAGAGGAGAGTATAATGTTTACAGGGGCGGGGTTAGAGGAGAGTGTAATGTTTACGGGGCGGGGTTAGAGGAGAGTGTAATGTTTACGGGGCGGGGTTAGAGGAGAGTGTAATGTTTACAGGGGCGGGGTTAGAGGAGAGTGTAATGTTTACGGGGCGGGGTTAGAGGAGAGTGTAATGTTTACGGGGCGGGGTTAGAGGAGAGTGTAATGTTTACGGGGCGGGGTTAGAGGAGAGTGTAATGTTTACAGGGGCGGGGTTAGAGGAGAGTGTAATGTTTACGGGGCGGGGTTAGAGGAGAGTGTGATGTTTACAGGGCGGGGTTAGAGGAGAGTGTGATGTTTACAGGGGCGGGGTTAGAGGAGAGTGTAATGTTTACAGGGGCGGGGTTAGAGGAGAGTGTAATGTTTACAGGGGCGGGGTTAGAGGAGAGTGTAATGTTTACGGGACGGGGTTAGAGGAGAGTGTAATGTTTACAGGGGCGGGGTTAGAGGAGAGTATAATGTTTACAGGGGCGGGGTTAGAGGAGAGTGTAATGTTTACGGGGCGGGGTTAGAGGAGAGTGTAATGTTTACGGGGCGGGGTTAGAGGAGAGTGTAATGTTTACGGGGCGGGGTTAGAGGAGAGTGTAATGTTTATTTCTAGGTAACTTTTCAAAAATCTAAGCAAAAAAGCTAAAAATTTTATATTTGTAAATGAAATCACTTTTCTATGAAGTTCCGCCATCTTCCTTTCTATTCTCTCTGGGGCCTGAGGGAGCTGCTGCACAGATTTATGGGTAATAAGCAGCAGTGAGGAGACACTGATACTGCCTTCACCTGGGGCAGTCTGAAGGCATCATACAGGAAACGAGAGTGTGATCTGATTCGAGCGGTTCTGGAAGCCTGGCCGTGTTAGAGTTCAGCAGTTTCTTCATTTTGATCACATCCCATGTTTATTATTTACATCATGTGTCATTTCTCACAATCTGATCAAATCATGATCTTCAGAGTGAATTAAAGCCCTGATGTTGTGTTCTGTTACACAGCTGAGAATAAAAGAGCTGAAGGTCTGAAGGAGAACAGAGTTCTGTTGTGAACAGTTATCACTTTATTGTGAGCCTGAAGTGGTGCATTGTGGGAAACCGGTTCATCGTGAAGGTCAACTGCACAAATGTGTGCATCATTCTGGAGTCTGTTGCATACTGGAACATTCCTGTCCCTCACACACTGCTTGTGTGTGTGTGTGTGTGTGTGTGTGTGTGTGTGTGTGTGTGTGTGTGTGTGTTATGGATGTAGCTCAGGGATTATGATCATTTCTCATTTTATGAACACTTTTCTTTGACTCTTCAGCAGAATTGTGTTTAAAATAACACAGAACTCTGTTTAAATGGCTTTGTTCTCAATGTAGGGAAGTTGAATGTGTGACGCGCACACGCACACACACACACACACACACACACACACGCGCACACACACACAGAGCCATTCTCACTCACACACACACACAGAGCCATTCTCACTCACATTAACATTTTGCTTTAGTTTGTTGGTGAACATTGTGTTTGATAAACACTGAACTGTGTTACAGTGTGGAATTAAAAGTGAAATGACTGCGTTTATTTTCATCTAATTTAGCTCAAGCTCTGCCCTCCTCTACTCAGGCCCATGTGTGACGCAGGATTACACAGAAGCAGAAGGTCAGAACTCAGAATTACATCATTTTTGGGGCTTCCGGTTTGATGGCGTAGCGAACAGACGTGTGTGCGGTGAGTTCCTGCAAAACCTTTCATAAATACCTTTCAAATTACCTTCAAAACGGGGGGCAGCACGGTGGTGTAGTGGTTAGCACGGTTGCCTCACAGGAAGAAGGTTCCGGGTTCGAACCCAGCGGCCGGTGAGGGCCTTTCTGTGTGGAGTTTGCATGTTCTCCCCGTGTCTGCGTGGGTTTCCTCTGGGTGCTCCGGTTTCCCCCACAATCCAAAGACATGCAGTTAGGTTGACGTGGGGCGGCCTTGGGCTGAGGTGCCCTTGAGCTGCCGAACCCCTGACTGCTCCCCGGGCGCTCTGGTGTGGCTGCCCACTGCTCTGAGTGTGTGTGTGTGTGTGTGTGTGTTCACTGCTTCAGATGGGTTAAATGTAGAGGATGAATTTCACTGTGCTTGAAGTGTGCATGTGACGAATAAAGGTTTAGAAAAAAAACCCTCTCAAAACTGTCTGTGCTCGTGAGAACAGTTGGTATTGAACTTATAAAGGTCTTACGGTGAAATGAGCAATTCGAAACATAAACAGTCATCGACAACAACCAGAGCCTTGACTCTCTCAGCTAAACTAGCCAATATGCCAGCCACCACCACGGTTAGCAAGGAAAGTTTACCTACTGATGGCGGGAGCACTGACCCAGTCACCAAAAGCGACCTGGAGACTTTTCTCAGTAAACAGCGTGATAGCTTCAAAGTTGACATAGCTATTTTGATACAGGAATCAACTGAGTCCCTGAAGTTGGCGGTGGACTCACTGGGACAACAAGTGGCACTGTTCAATAGCCGTCTAGCTAAAACCGAAGCATTGGTGGGTGAAAACTTCGGAAAACTCACCGAGATGGAAGCCATGGTCAAATCCCTACAGTCGCAAACTGCAATACTCCAGGAATGGTTGGATGACCTTGAAAATAGATCCAGGCGATCCAATTTGAGAATTATCAATGTACCTGAGGGAAGTGAGAGGGGCCAAGACCCATCAAAGTTTATATCCAACTTGCTCATGGAGGTAACGGGTGGCCCGGGTGTTCTTAGCAGTCCTCCGGAGATCGAGCGAGCCCACCGATCCTTCAGCCCCAGACCAGGAGACGCCAACGTGAAGAAACCTCGGCCTTTTATCGTTAAATTTCTCCGCTTCCAAGAAAAGGAGACTGTTTTAAGATGGGCTAGACAACACAAGCTATATTACGGTGGCACTGAGCTGAGAGTATACCTGAACATCAACGCCTCCTTAGCTAAGAAGCGCGCTGCTTTTAACCCGGTCAAGAGCTGTTTTTACCAAAAAGGAATAAAATTCCACTTGTTGCACCCAGCCCGTCTTCAGGTATTATACCAAAATGAGGAGCACTATTTCGACTCCCCGCAAGAAGCTCAAGACTTTTACAACCAGCGTGTTATCTCCCCCGGCTAGGAAATAGCCTATTCACCAACGCAACACTGTTTTTTTTTTGTGTTTTTTTGGACTGAATGCGTGACCGATAAACACTCATAACTGCCTTGGTAAAGACGAACTGTAAGGACAATGTGGTTGTTTCTTTAGTTCTGTTTCTTATGCAGTTAAATAATCTGTTATACTATGGAACCAGTATGAGGTATATGTACATTTAATTTCCATCTAGGCGACTACAGTATAATTTCATCTCCCTCTACAGAGATTACTAATGTTCGGCCCAGCGTAGACTAATGCATTGCGCACCAGGGTTGTCTGATGAGGTTTAAGCCAGGTTCAAGCACGACTGTCATAACCCCTTTTATTTTTAGTTATTTAGTCAATTATGTAATTATTTATTTTATATTTACTTTATTCTATTAATTAATTTACTTACAATTATTATAATTTCTTTCCTAATGGTTTAGTTATTGATATTTTATTTGATTTATTTGATTTAGTTATTTTTATTTATTTTTTCTATTTTATTATTATTATTATTTTCTTTTTTTTTTTTTTACAAACCCAGGGATAATGTTAAACATGGCTGTTATAGCTCCTCTTATTTTCAATATTAGGCTAACATACTGTTTAAACAGGGTTGCTATAGCCCCTATTATTTTCAATATTCACATATTCTTATTACTATCATTATTTTTATTTATTTAGAGAACTTCCGTAAGGTTTTTTTTTTTTTGTATACAAACTCAGGGGTAGTGCTAAGTGGGCGGGCTGTCCATATTAGGCCTATCTTGCACGATGTTGCATGGTTTACACTGCAGGCAGTTTTGTAGAGGCAGGAGCTCTACACGCTCAGTAACAATTAGAAAGTTTACAGGTTTATGTCATACGGAAGAGACACAATTTTTGGAATCCTGCTGCTTGCTCTCGTTATTAGAACAAGCTTAGGAGGGTGTGTTACTCTCTGTTCTGAGAGATTTGCTTGGGGGGGAAGGAGGGGTATATGTTTGGTCTTACTACTACATGGCTTCTTGCGTATCTGGTTTATATGCTGTTTATATCCATCATTTTACCTTCATACATCCTCATACATAATAGTGTCTATGACTAATGCAATGAGAAACAGTGGAGCGTGTCTGAGATTAGTTTCGTGGAATGTTAAGGGGATCAATGGCCCAGTCAAGAGAGGTAGAATTTTTTTCTCACTTAAAACACCTTAAAACTGAAATAGCTTTCCTACAAGAGACTCATCTGACCACTAGTGATCACCATAGATTAAAAACATCATGGGTTGGCCAAACATTCCATTCTAACTTTAATAGTAAAGCAAGGGGCACAGCCATTTTAATACATAAGAAATTACAGTTCAGCCCAACTAATGTTATAGCTGATCCACAAGGTTGTTTTTCGATGGTCTTGGGTTCCCTCAACAATGTTACAGTTGTTCTGGTCAATCTCTATGCACCCAACTGGGATGATGAGGCCTTCATTGGAAGGGTAATATCACTCCTACCAGACCTAAACTCCCACCACCTGATTCTGGGTGGCGACCTCAACTGTACAATAAATCTGGTGTTAGACAAATCGAACCCAAAATGAGATGCCCCTTCTAAAATGGCCAAGGCCTTTTCATCACTTTTGAGCTGAACGGGATGCGTGGACCCATGGCGTTTTCTCTATCCTGAAGCTAAACAAGGAGATAATCATCTTGGGAGATCTTAACTGTGACTTATTGCCTGGCTCAAAGCGCGACAGCGACACCAAGAAATTGGTCAGCGTTTTTCGTACGATTGGTCCGGAATATTTGGTTGATACACCCATGAGGATAACAAAGAATAGTACATCACTCCTAGACATCATTGCTTCTAATAGCCCACAGAACATTGTGAGACGTGATGTCATATCAACAGCTTTCAGTGATCACGAAATGGTAGCATGTGTTAGAAAACTGAACTCCTTGAAATTCCAACCACAAGTCACCACCTGCCGTGTTTTCAGCAAGTATGGTCCAGAATTATTCTGCGTCAACTTACATGAAGCTTTTCAGGACTTTGATGCAAATATCGAGGATGTTGATTGTTTTTGGACACAGTGGAGGGAACATTTCACTAAGATCTGCAATGCTCATGCACCCATGGTAACAAAGAAGATTCGTGGCCGCAACTGCCCCGGTTCACTACAGAAATAAGCAATCTCATGAGAGCAAGAGACATGTTTCTGAAAAAAGCAAGGAGATCAGGTTCAGAAGAGGATTGGAAGGAGTACAGACGTCATCGCAACCTTGTTACTACAAAGATAAGAGCCTCTAAAGCAAGCTACAATTGACAAGTAATTGACACTAACATCAATGACCCATGCAATTTTTGGAATACCATCAAGAAAATACACCCAACCAGTAACAAGACAAGCAGATCTCCACCCGATGCTATGTCAGTCAGCGGAACAATCACCACTGATAAAACTGTAATTGCAAATGGGTTTTGTGTTTTTTTTTCTCAACCATCATTGATCGGATCCCACGTCTCATCTTGCTGGGCAAAAAATCCTATCCCCTCCAGACCTTGACCAGGAAGGAGTTCCGCTTCCAACCAGTCAGCTCTGCCTTTGTTTACCAACAACTCAGGACACTCAAGCCTAATAAGGCACCTGGTCTTGACAACATTCCTCCTCGAATGCTCAGGGATGGTGCAGCGGAAATTGCTGTCTCGCTGGCTAGGCTTATCAACACCTCCCTACAAACATCAAGGATTCCAAAGGAATGGAGGGTAGCAAAAGTGATACCATTATTCAAGGCTGGCAACCACAAAGACATGGACAACTATCGCCCCATATCTCTACTCTTGATTGTCTCCAAAGTCCTGGAAAAGGCTATGCACTTTCAACTGACGAGTTACTTGGAGGTCAACAATCTGCTAAGAAGTAATAACCAGCATGGATTTCGAAAGGGACATTCCACACAAGCCGCAATCATTAATCTAACAGAAACCATCAGAGCAAATGCCGACAAGGGATGTTTGACGGGTGCCGTATTTATTGATCTCAGAAAGGCATTTGATTTGGTACCACATGGCCTGTTGCTTAGCAAACTCACCAAATACGGCATAAAAGATAAAGAGCTGAAATGGTTTTCAAGTTACTTGATGCAGAGACAACAGGTTGTATATTGTAATGGGATAACATCTGCCCCCCAAAATGTCACAAGTGGAGTTCCGCAAGGCAGCATCTTAGGCCCTCTCCTCCTCATTTTATATGTTAACGACCTATAGCGTGTCCTTAAAAGATCTTCCATTCTCATGTATGCTGATGATACTGTTATCTTCACATCTGGACCAACCTCAAACTGCATCGAGACAGCGCTTAATGCGGATTTCAACAACATGCTCTACTGGCTTGACCAAAATGAGATGATAATTCATTCGAAAAAGACTGAGTGCTTACTATTTGGGACACACCAGAAATTGGCGCATTCTTCTAATCTGAACATCGCAATTGGAGACCAAGTACTTAAGCAAGTGACATCATATAAGTACCTTGGGGTGCATCTTGATGCTGCACTCACATACGAAGAGCACATTAACAATCTAGCTAGGAAGGTTTCACAGTGTCTTGGCGCCCTCAGAAGAACCAGACCAAACCTGACAACAGAGGCAGCCAACACCATTTACAGGGCATTCATTCTGCCGGTCTTAGACTACTGTGATATCTGCTGGAGTAGAGCTAGCTCAACACTCCTAGAAAAACTTGAGAGACTGCAGATAAGAGCAGCCAAGACTGTACTGAAAGAGCAGCATAGCAAAGACATCAATCTGGAATGACTGGGCTGGAAAGACCTGCGAACCCGACAAAAATGGAATATGTGCGTCTTTGTTCATAGATGCCTGTATGACTTGCCCCCTCAGGATCTCCCCATGACTTTCTGCTGGATCTCCTCGAAGTACAACACTAAACAAAAAGGGATAAACCTTGAATTTCCACAAGTTAAAACAGAATTCATCAGAAAATCGATTAAGTATATGGGACCGAAAACGTTTAATACCCTACCCATAGAAGCAAAGTTAGAAAGATCATTAACTGGCTTCAAAAGGAGAATCAAGAACATTCTATAGTTTAACAAATCTCTTAGAGTAAAAATTTTGACTTATTTATTTCTAGCTGTTATTTTTAGTTGTTGTATTTTGCTTTTTAATTAGTAGTCTGTTTTTTAATTGTAATAATTTAATGCAGGACCCCCAGTGATAGCAGACACTGTCTGAAGGGGTTTATCCTGTTGAAATACAACCCCGATTCCAAAAAAGTTGGGACAAAGTACAAATTGTAAATAAAAATGGAATGCAATGATGTGGAAGTTTCAAAATTCCATATTTTATTCAGAATAGAACATAGATGACATATCAAATGTTTAAACTGAGAAAATGTATCATTTAAAGAGAAAAATTAGGTGATTTTAAATTTCATGACAACAACACATCTCAAAAAAGTTGGGACAAGGCCATGTTTCCCACTGTGAGACATCCCCTTTTCTCTTTACAACAGTCTGTAAACGTCTGGGGACTGAGGAGACAAGTTGCTCAAGTTTAGGGATAGGAATGTTAACCCATTCTTGTCTAATGTAGGATTCTAGTTGCTCAACTGTCTTAGGTCTTTTTTGTCGTATCTTCCGTTTTATGATGCGCCAAATGTTTTCTATGGGTGAAAGATCTGGACTGCAGGCTGGCCAGTTCAGTACCCGGACCCTTCTTCTACGCAGCCATGATGCTGTAATTGATGCAGTATGTGGTTTGGCATTGTCATGTTGGAAAATGCAAGGTCTTCCCTGAAAGAGACGTCGTCTGGATGGGAGCATATGTTGCTCTAGAACCTGGATATACCTTTCAGCATTGATGGTGTCTTTCCAGATGTGTAAGCTGCCCATGCCACACGCACTAATGCAACCCCATATCATCAGAGATGCAGGTTTCTGAACTGAGCGCCGATAACAACTTGGGTCGTCCTTCTCCTCTTTAGTCCGAATGACACGGCGTCCCTGATTTCCATAAAGAACTTCAAATTTCGATTCGTCTGACCACAGAACAGTTTTCCACTTTGCCACAGTCCATTTTAAATGAGCCTTGGCCCAGAGAAGACGTCTGCGCTTCTGGATCATGTTTAGATACGGCTTCTTCTTTGAACTATAGAGTTTTAGCTGGCAACGGCGGATGGCACGGTGAATTGTGTTCACAGATAATGTTCTCTGGAAATATTCCTGAGCCCATTTTGTGATTTCCAATACAGAAGCATGCCTGTATGTGATGCAGTGCCGTCTAAGGGCCCGAAGATCACGGGCACCCAGTATGGTTTTCCGGCCTTGACCCTTACAGAGATTCTTCCAGATTCTCTGAATCTTTTGATGATATTATGCACTGTAGATGATGATATGTTCAAACTCTTTGCAATTTTACACTGTCGAACTCCTTTCTGATATTGCTCCACTATTTGTCGGCGCAGAATTAGGGGGATTGGTGATCCTCTTCCCATCTTTACTTCTGAGAGCTGCTGCCACTCCAAGATGCTCTTTTTATACCCAGTCATGTTAATGACCTATTGCCAATTGACCTAATGAGTTGCAATTTGGTCCTCCAGCTGTTCCTTTTTTGTACCTTTAACTTTTCCAGCCTCTTATTGCCCCTGTCCCAACTTTTTTGAGATGTGTTGCTGTCATGAAATTTCAAATGAGCCAATATTTGGCATGAAATTTCAAAATGTCTCACTTTCGACATTTGATATGTTGTCTATGTTCTATTGTGAATACAATATCAGTTTTTGAGATTTGTAAATTATTGGATTCCGTTTTTATTTACAGTTTGTACTTTGTCTCAACTTTTTTGGAATCAGGGTTGTATTGGTTAATAAATAAAATAAAAATAAATAAAACAGTTTTCTTTTTACTCCCAGGTTCATAAAACATTTTCAAGAATTGATTATTTTTTTTTATAGATAGCTATCTTCTTTCTACTGTCACTAGTACACAATACTCAACCATAGTGATATCTGATCATGCCCCATTGTTACTTGATCTCTCATTAACTATACTCCAAAAGACAAGCCCCCCCATGGAAATTGAATTGCTCACTGTTAAAGGATGATAAATTCTGTGAAATGATCTCTAAGGTGATTGATGATTATCTCATAACTAATGCCTCTGACCTTATATCCCCATCTCTACTTTGGGAGACTTTAAAGGCAGTAGTCTGAGGAGAGATTATATCATATTCTGCAAGACAAAACAGACTGAAAAACAAAAACAGGAACAACTGTTGAACAGTATAGCAGAGGTAGACCACAAGCTGTCAATGTCCCCATCCCTTGAATTGGAGAAGGAGAGACAAAATTTACAGATGGACTACAACCTGCTCTCAACGCAAGAGACTGAGAAGTTACTCTTAAGATCGCGTGGTTTTCTATTGGCCCTTTTCCACTACCCTTTTTCAGCTCATTTCAGCCCGACACGGCTCGCGTTTCGACTACCAAAAACAGCACGACTCAGCTCGTTTCAGCCCTGCTTAGCCCCTAAAACTCGCACCGTTTTGGAGTGGGGCTGAAGCGAGCCAAGCCGTGCCGAGTGAGGCTGGGGGCGTGAGCAGACATTCCCCTGTGCACTGATTGGTGAGGAGGAGTGTCCTCACATGCCCACACACGCCCCGCGAGCGCGCTGGGATCTGTAAACACCGCAAACCCGGAAGGAGAATAATTACGAATTACGAGAATTTCTGAAGCCTTATGCGCCTCGCCTCATCTATACGCTCTTGCCAGTATCTGTTGGCGTTGTCGGTGACAACAAGCCACAGCACCAAGACCAGCAACACTAACGACTCCATGTCCTCCATGTTTATTGTTTACTATTCGGGTCGTGAGACTACCGCTTAAAAGCTCACTGAATCAGTGACATACAGAGCATCGTGGACGAGTTCGCGGAGCGCAAGGCTCGTCGTATGCCCTTCAAATAATGCGCGCAGTAGGCTATTGATGTTTTATTATGAGCCATGTACAGTATGTCACCTAATGTTTTTTTGTTTCTGAGTTACATGTTCGTTTGAAGGACTTAATGTACAAAATAACATAGTTGCACCCCGGAGTGTTGAAATTGGTAAACACAGTGCATTCAGTGAGGTTTGCACCGCCCTCCTTTTATTTCTGACTCTTCCTGTCAGCGTTGCAACCTCTGAGCGCTCATTCGTATGCCCTTCAAATAATGTGCGCAGTATAGGCTATTGATGTTTTATTATGAGCCATGTACAGTATCCTAATGTTTTTTGTTTCTGAGTTACATGTTCGTTTGAAGGACTTGATGTACTAAATAACATAGTTGCACCCGGTAGTGTTGAAATTGGTAAACACCGCAGTTGCGGACATTTTGTAGCCTAAAATGATGTTATGATAAGCTTTAATAAAGGGCCCGGTCATTTGCCCCGCCCCCGGCCCGGCTCTGACTTGTTCCGCCACTGTCACTGATGTCACTGTTTGCGCTGCTTAACGACATCACGTGACGTCCACCCACTTTCGCTAACTCCACCCAATGTGTCCACCCACTTCCAGCCAGCACGGTTCAGCGCGGTTGTAGTCGAAATGCAACTCCAACAGCCCCGCTCAGCTCGACTCAGCACGGCACGGCTCAGCCGCGTTTGTAGTGGAAAAGCGGCATATATGAGCATGGGGAGAAGGCAGGCCGTCTTCTGGCGCACCAAATTAAGATTAAGTCGGCCTCTCAATAAATTAAACAAATTGAGACCCCTTCAGGTGAACTCACGGTAATCCCATCTGCTATCAATGAAACATTTAAAACATTCTACTCTCGGCTGTATGCCTCTCAATCCGCTGTTGATAATGCAGACAGGACAGAGTTTCTTGACCATTTGGAATTTCCTTCCATTACTCCTGCCCAAATGAGTGTGATGGACCAACCACTAAAATCTAGTGAAATTGCGGATTCAATTAAACTAATACAAAGTGGCAGGGCCCCTGGCCCAGATGGATATCCGATAGAGTTCTATAAAAAATTCACTGATAAAATAACCCCTCTCCTATTGAGAATGTTCAATGACTCTTTGGACCGGGGTGTCCTACCGCAAACACTTACAGAAGCTTCGATAACTTTATTATTGAAACCAGGCAAAGATAGTTCTAATTGTAGTTCCTATTGTCCCATTTTTCTTTTAAATGTAGACTATAAGATCCTCGCAAAAACATTAGCCACATGACTTGAAGCGATCATGCCAAACATTATATCACCAGACCAAACAGGGTTTATGAAAGACCGACATTCCTTCTCCAACATTCGTCATCTTCTCAGTATTCTTTTCTCTCCTGCACTCGATGAGACACCGGAGGTGGTGGTCTCCTTGGATGCAGAGAAGGCATTCAATAGGGTAGAGTGGGGGTATTTATTTGAGGTACTTAAGAGGTTTTCCATTGGTCCCAAATTTGTGTCTTGGATAACGCCAGTGGCGGCTGGTAGTCTTTCAAACAGGGGAGGCTGGTCGGTTATGATATTTCCAGATTTTAAAAGAAAAAAGAAAAAACACATCAATTTTGCCCATACTCTTGCCTCTGATCTGGCTGATTGTTGGCAGCGTCACAAACTGTGAAATAACAGGTTCTTTTGGCCCATTAGCCTACTGTCCAATATACATGATGGTGGTGTTGGGGGGGGGTATATTTTAACATTTTATATTTTAAAATTGTGGCATGTTGTTTAAAAAGTGATCATTATTGAAAGCAGCTCTTTGTCAGGAACCTCAGCATTCAATGACACTTTCCCTATATTTTACTTATTTTGACTGAGAAATGTTTTATTGACAATTTTGATAACCCTTCACTTTTAATCCAGGTCTGTAGTGTGAAATGTTCTCGGCTGTGTTTTTGTTTAAAAATGTTTTCAAAATTGTAGCGGTGTTCAATTCATATCCAGAAAAATATATATTCCAATATAATATACTCAGCATAAACATTTTAAATAGATTCTATATTTTTGGTCCATCCATGACATATTACTAAAGTAGCCTATTTACTGTTGTTGATGTGGGTCACTTGCTGTTAGCCAATTCACTTTCTCGTACCAGGAGAGCTGAAAGGAACGAGTATTATTCCCTACCTTTTTCACCAAGTCAGTTTGAGGCGTTGGTCTACCCTGCTCTTTAATTTTAATTTTTTCCTCGAAAGGAAGACTGGCAAATGGCTTCACCAAAATTAAATCAGCAATGCTTGGCATCCGTGCGCAGCTTTCTTGCTAGCTGACTAGCCCCCTCAAGTTCAAGTTCAGTCACTCAAATAAACAAAATTTCTGGAACTAAGATAGCAAACTTGACAACACTATATTTACACTTTATTTACAATGAAAATATATACAAACTAAAAAAGCTGGTAGAAACCGTATGTAATGAATGAAATCGAAATGTAAGCTGATCTCTTACAATACACCACCCAGTGTTGCCAGATACTGCTGACGTTTTCCAGCCCAAAATATGTTCAAAACCCGCCAAAATGCACTTAAATCTTCCCAATCTGGCAACACTGCACAGCACTTGCGAATACGCATGGGACTGAACTGAAATTCACCGCTGCCTGTCTATAGTTGAAATGAGCTGTCAATCAAAGAAAATATCCCGCTGCTTTCACCAATCACCAGTCTCCTCGCGGAAAGCTTTGCCATGTCCCTCCCATGTGAGGCTCGGAGTCCGTGGGCGGGCATTTTCGCAGTATTTGTCCAATAACCATCTTGCATTTTGAGATTGAAAGCGCAGAGCTCCCAAATGCCATTGAAGTGCACTGAGGCTGGGCTGCATCGCGCTGTCACGAGGGGGAAAAACTCACGCACACATTAGGCGAACTGGGGAAAGTTATAACCAGTGATGGGAATAACGGCGTTAGAAATAAACGGCGTTACTAACGGCGTTACTTTTTTTAGTAACGAGTAATCTAACTAATTACTTTTTACATCGTTATAACGCCGTTCCCGTTACTTACAATACAATACTATGCGTTACTTTATTAAAGCTGTTCTCATCTGGCACGCTGCTCGTTCAGCCTTTCTTTACTCTGCTTTCGTGTGGGGCGGGGAGACACGAGACAACGGCACAGTAAGCCAATCAGAGTAGATTTGGACAACATATGTAGGTAGGCCACGCCTACTGCACTACTGCGCACTCTTTCAATCGGAAGACACAGCGATGGCGAGCGGTCAGCCCAGCACTGCGCTTTCACACTGGAAATACAGCCATTACTTTTCATTACCTGAAATAAAAGGCAAGAGTGTTTACGTGCAATGTACATTACAGTATGTCGAGGAACAAAGCGTTTGTCCTCGTCAGTGGCCAGTAATTAGTAACATAATTTTAATAACTACAAAAATATATTACATTTGATAGATGTCTTATCTCACATTGTCCCACAAAAATATTAATATAGTGTAGATAACGTTACTAATTGGTTCTGTTAAGTGTCCATTTCAGTCATTAAACACATTTAACATTCACTTTTATTATGATTACACTAATTGAATTTGATTTTTTTTTTTTTGAGGGGGAACAAAATGTAACGGAATAATTACTTTCCCTGGTAATTAGTTACTTTTATGACAAAGTAACTCCGTTACTAACTCAGTTACTTTTTGGGAAAAGTAACTAGTAACTATAACTAATTACTTTTTGAAAGTAACGTGCCCAACACTGGTTATAACGGAATGATTTCGCACTGTAGTGGGTTGAGCACATATATTTCTATGATTCGATGTTTGTCATTTTTAGAGGAGGCTGAGCCTCCCTCGTTGTCTTAGAGCAATTGCCCGCGGATAACGCTATTATATTCTTCACCGAAGGCCTCAGTGAACAACAGGATGATCTCCCAATATTTCACACTAGGTAGAGGTACCCGTCAGGGGTGCCCCTTAAGCCCGTTATTATTTGCAATAGCAATCGAACCTCTATCTATTGCACTCAAAACTGCCAGTTTCACACGAGGAATTATCAAGGCAAGGCAAGTTTATTTCTATAGCACATTTCATACCCAGTGGCAGTTCAATGTGCTTTACAGAAGTAAAAGCAAAACAGTAAACAATAGAAAATAAAATTACATAAAATAAATGGGAAAAATATAATAAGAATTAAACAATAGTAGAAATAAAATAATAAAATGAAGTAGAAGTTCAAATAGGGGGAGAAAAAAACAGCAGAATAAAATAGAATAAAGTTAAGTCAAATTTGAAACATGCAGAAACTGTAAAAGTACAAATTATAAAACATGTAAAGAAGACAATATTAATTATTTAACAGAAAGCATCTGAGAACAGCTTGGTCTTTAACCTAGATTTGAAGCTGCCAACAGCAGGAGCATTTTTAATGTCCTCTGGCAGTTGGTTCCATAGCTGCACTGCATAGTAGCTAAAAGCTGCTTCACCACACTTGGTTTTAACAACAGGTTTTAATAGTAAATTTTGCTGCTGCGATCTGGTAGATCTGATTGGGTTAGGCCGCTGCAACATATCAGAGAGGTAATTGGGCCCTGTACCATTTAGAGATTTGTACACCAGCAGCAATGCTTTAAAGTCAATTCTGTAGCTTACTGGAAGCCAGTGAAGGGACCTTAGAATTGGAGTAATGTGCTCTGTTCTTTTTGTTCGTGTGAGAACCCTCGCTGCTGCATTTTGAACCAGCTGAAGTCGTTTGATGGTCTTTTTTGGCAGGCCTGTGAAAAGGCCATTGCAGTAATCAACCCTACTAGAGATGAAGGCATGGATAAGTTTTTCCAGATCATTTTTTGACATAATTCCTCTTAGTTTGGAAATGTTTTTTAGGTGATAAAATGCCGTTTTAGTGATTGCTTTCATGTGACTGTCAAAGTTTAGCTCGCTGTCAATGAAAACACCAAGATTTTTAACCATTTATTTAGTTTTAATCCCTTTTGTGTCAAGAATAGTGGTAATCCTGAGTCTTTCATCTTTTTCCCAAATAGAATTACTTCTGTTTTATCTGAGTTCAGCTGAAGAAAATTTTGTGACATCCAGTTGTTGATTTGGTCGATACACTGGTAGAGACATTCAAGGGGGGCATAGTCATTAGGTGATAAAGCAAAATAAATTTGGGTGTCATCTGCATAGCAGTGATACAAAATTGAATTGTTATTGATAATTTGCCCAAGTGGGAGCATATAAAGGTTGAATAGTAATGGTCCAAGAATCGACCCCTGGGGGACACCACAGGTCAAGGACATTGACGTTGAGGAACAATTTCCCATAGTAACAAAGAAGCTTCTATCTTTTAAGTATGAATTTAGCCAATTGATAACTTTACCAGTCAACCCAACCCAGTGTTCAAGTCGATATAGCAGTATGTTGTGATCAACAGTATCAAAAGCTGCACTGAGGTCCAGTAACACCAGGACCGATGTTTTGCCTGCATCGGTATTAAGGCGTATGTCATTTATAACTTTAATCAGCGCTGTTTCAGTGCTATGATTGGCACGAAAACCTGACTGAAAATGATCAAAACGGCTGTTTGATATCAAGAAGGCAGTTAATTGATTGAAGACAATTTTTTCAAGGATTTTCCCAATGAATGGTAGATTTGATATTGGCCTGTAGTTATTTAATACTGAAGGATCCAGATTATTCTTTTTAAGTAGGGGCTTTACAACGGCTTTTTTCAGGGACACAGGAACAACGCCAGTCTCTAGGGATGTATTTATGATCTGAAGCACATCTGTAATTATAAGATGAACAGACTTAAAAAAGTTGGTGGGCAGAATGTCCAATTCAGATGTTGAGGAACTGAGATTTTGTACAGTTTTTTCAAGAGTCTCATAATCAATTAAACAAAATTCTGACATTGTGTTGAAGTTATCTATTTGTGTCATTGGTGATTGCAGTTTTTCAATTTTTTGCAGCTGAGATATATTATGAGCAATATTCTGCCGTATTTTATCAATTTTCCCTTTGAAGAAGGATGCAAACTCATTGCATTTATTAACTGAGAGAAGTTCAGGTGCTAATTGTGGTGGGGGATTAGTTAGCTTCTCTACTGTTGAAAATAGCACACGGGCATTGTTCATATTCCTGCTGATGATGTTGGAGAAGAAAGACTGTCTTGCTTTACGAATTTCATAATTATATTTACAAAGCATCTCTTTACGGATTTGATAATGGATGTGAAGTTTAGATTTGCACCATTTTCTTTCAGTCTTTCTACATTCTCTCTTTAGCAATTTAACAGCTGGGTATTGCTTCCATGGTGCTTTCTGCTTATCATTGACTCTTTTGATTTTGAATGGAGCAATATCATCCATAATTTGGGTCATATTTAAATTAAAATTTCCAGTAAATCATCTACAGAGTCTGACATTTTGGTTGAGTTCTGAGAGAGAGCTTGCTCAAAGAGAGCACATGTGTTGTCGTTTATGACTCTCCTACCCATAGTCGTTGAGCTGTTCTGAATGTGAGGAGACATAGAAACATCAGAGAAAACACAGAAATGATCAGATAAGGCCAGGTCAACAACAGTAGTAGAAACAGTAAGACCCTTTGTGATGACGAGGTCAAGGGTATGACCACGAGAGTGGGTCGGCCCCTGTACATGTTGTACTAGGTTGAAGTTGTCAATAAGTGCAAGTAGTTCTCTGGCATCAGTGTTTTCAGGATTATCTACATGCAAGTTAAAATCCCGAGATATAATAAGACAATCAAACTCTAAGCAAATGACTGACAACAGTTCACCAAACTCTTCCAGAAAAACTTTGGCTGAATGTCTCGGAGGCCTATAAATAGTTAATAATAATATGTTAGGAGAGCATGTAACAAGTGCACATAAGTGTTCAAAGGATGTAAAATCACCAAGTGAGGATTGTTTACATTGAAAAGAGGCTTTGAATATATTTGCGATCCCTCCACCTTTCCCTTGTCGGGTAACATTCAAAAAATTAAAATTTGGGAGAGCTGCTTCAATAAGGGTGGTAGCACTATTTGCTTGATCCAGCCAAGTTTCAGTTAGAAGCAAAAAATCAAGATTGTGTTTGCAGATAAGATCATTAATTAAAAATGACTTGTTTAAAAGTGATCTAACGTTCAGAAGAGCTAGCTTTACAGAAAGTCTAGAAGTAATATCTGCTTGTGCACTCTGATATTGTTTTAAAACAGGAAGGAGATTAGACTGGTTTACCCCCTGGGTTAAATGTGCTCTATGTTTTCTATTTCTTATCAACACAGGAATAGAGAATGGCATAGGCATATTGGGTCCCAGCTGGTTTTCAAAACTACACCCATTTGCAGGGACCCAGAGTACATCAAACAAGACTTTCTAAATGTTCCATTTGGTTTGAGGGTGAAAGGATTGGAGATGACATGTATCTTTTAGATGGTGAGCCAGCTGAAAGTCCTGGGCGAACACAGTTTTGATGAACTGGGTACACTGCTTGTTGCGACAGATTTGGGCTGGAAAAAGAGAGTGTAGCCATTGGCAGCAATCTCTGCATGCTATTTGGGAAATCCATGCGTGTGGAAGATGACGTAGTGAAGTCAGAAGAGCGAGAAATTGGTGAGTTCTTTGTATGGCAGTTTGTCTCTGATTTTTGGCAGTCTGTCTTTGAATCTTGGCAGTCTGGCAGATCAGACGTCTGTGTGTCCTTGATGACGACTTGCAAAGATGATTGTTTTGTCTTTGCAGAGGTATTGTTTTTTGTAACTATGTCCGTCTGCGACATCTTATCAACTGTTTTCCTCAATGCTGGCTGAGAAAAGATTGCAAGTCTGTAATGGTCTACTAAGACCTTGGCTCCAATCCAGCTGAGTTCAGTGCTATTTGGCTTGAAGAATTCTCTGCGATTCCAGAAAAGGTTAAAATTGTCTATGAAGTTCATACCAAATGAAAAACAAGTTTTTCCAAGCCAGGTGTTAAGACTGAAGAGTCGAGAAAATGCAAAACTTCCTCTCGCTGGGAGTGGGCCACTAATAAAAGATTGTATTCCAGTCTTATAGAGCTCAGAAAAAAGTTTTCTGAAATCATCTTGGACAAACAGCTGTTCTCTGAAAACATCATTTGCTCCCACATGCACAACAATACGTTTGATAGTTTTATGCTCGGACATGAGTTTCAAAATGCTGTCTTTGGTGTCAGAGATGGATACATTTGGAAGGCAGCAAATAATCATTCCATGACCTTTTAAATGTTTTACAGTGGAATCACCAAGAACAAGGGTTGTGGGATCAGGTGGTGTAAGGAGCTGCTTTTTGCCTCTTCCCACAGCTCTTCGATCTTGGTGCGATCTCTTTTTACAATGTGTTTGTCCGCTTGAAAAATCCTCTTCCACATCCCTGAGGCATTCAAATTTGTTCTGAAGCCTTATGGGCTGTGAATTTTCCATAGGATTGTAGATCCTATTGTAATTTGTAGAACGAGCTGGTGTTGAGGTAATTACTCTTCTGTTTTTATTTTTGGGCTTGCCACCCATCATTTGCCAGTTTTCTGTACTCACATTTTGCCCAGCTTGATCGATGCCCATCCACTCGATCTGCAATGCCATCTGTCTGTCGGAGTGCAATCTCTGCATTCTCAGCCACTGTTTCTGTACTCCTTTCCTGAGATATCGCTTTTAATTCGTCCGTCTTTGGCAGAGCATCAATCTTTGATTCCAGGATAGAAATCCTCTGTTCTAGTTCCATGCATTTTCTGCAGGATATTTTGCCCCCTGGCATTTTGTTTTAAAAGCTAACTTATAAAGATGAAAAATAAAATGAAAAAATAGTGGAAATTAAATTAAAATTAAATTAAAAGCTAGGGGCGGCACGGTGGTGTAGTGGTTAGCGCTGTCGCCTCACAGCAAGAAGGTCCTGGGTTCGAACCCCGGGTCCGGCGAGGGCCTTTCTGTGTGGAGTTTGCATGTTCTCCCCGTGTCCGCGTGGGTTTCCTCCGGGTGCTCCGGTTTCCCCCACAGTCCAAAGACATGCAGGTTAGGTTAACTGGTGACTCTAAATTGAGCGTAGGTGTGAATGTGAGTGTGAATGGTTGTCTGTGTCTATGTGTCAGCCCTGTGATGACCTGGCGACTTGTCCAGGGTGAACCCCGCCTTTTGCCCACAGTCAGCTGGGATAGGCTCCAGCTTGCCTGCGACCCTGTAGAAGGATAAAGCGGCTAGAGATAATGAGATGAGATGAGATTAAAAGCTGATAAAGATGAAAAATAAAATGAAAAAATAGTGGAAATTAAATGAGAAAGTAAAGTATAGAAATAAAGATCAAGAAAGCAGGAGCAAAGCAAAGAAGCGTCCTACTCGCTTGAGTAGGAGGAGACACAGTTCAGAACACATACTCTCACTATATGCGGATGATTTATTATTGTTTATTTCAGACCCTATATCTACCATTCCACAAACAGTTGAACTGTTAAACAGATTTGGAACCTTCTCAGGTTATAAGCTAAACTTTTCTAAGAGTGAGTGCTTCCCTGTGAACAACTCAGCCCTTCAGATCACTAAATGGAATCTGCCCTTTAAACTGTCAAGGAACAACTTTAATTATTTAGGTGTGAATATCTGTCGACAACTGACAGATCTTTACAAAAACAACTTCCCACCTTTAATTGAAAAGCTTAAATTGGACCTGGAAAGGTGGAACAATTTGCATCTTACTATTGCTGGGAGGGTAAATTGCATAAAAATGAACGTGCTTTTTATACCTTTTCCAATGTCTGCCAGTCTTCTTACCCAAATCCTTCTTTTGTATAATTAACAAACTAATCTCCTCCTTTCTATGGCAAGGTACGACTCCCAGGATCAAGAGAGAGTTTTTACAGAGACATAGATCTGAAGGTGGATTGGCACTCCCTAACATCCAAAACTATTACTGGGCAGCTAATATTCACAAAATGGTTCTATGGTTTAAAGAACTAACACTAAGTTGGTGTGAACTTGAAGCTGAATCCTGTCCATCTACTTCTCTGCTGGAATTATTTACATCCCAACTGCCCATCCAACCTACCCAATATTCAAAAAACCCAATCGTAGTTTCCACCTTAAGAATATGGTCCCAAATTAGACGTGCTTATGGACTCCAAGGGTTATCTAGTCATAGCCCCATCCGTAATAACCACCAATTCCTTCCTCCCTACATTGACATAGCCTTTTCGATATGGCAGAGGTCAGGAATTGTCAGATTAAAAGACCTATATATTAACAACGTCTTTTGTAGCTTCAACCAACTATGTGAAAAATTTAGTCTCCCAAAATCACATCTATTCCAATACTCCCAGGTCCGTAACTGGGTCAAAATAAATAATCCTTCCTTCCCCAATACCCCCCCCCCCCCAACTCAGTAGTTGACTTAATTCTGGACATTCCCACAAACCAAAAAGGCCTGGTATCAAAAATGTACACTCTGATCTCCTCTTTCACAGAATCCTCTCTTGATACAATTAAACAAGGCTTGGAAGAGGAACTTGGTCAAGGTATTGATGGAGATGTGTGCAATGGTGCAATTGCTCGGGTGAATGGCAGTACATCCTGTGCCAGGCTCAGTCTAATGCAATTCAAGATTGTCCATCGTATTTATTATACAAACTCCAAACTATCTAAAATATATCCTAAGGTCATGGATACCTGTAATAGATGTCATATGTCACCGGCAAACATGACACATATGTTCTGGTCGTGCCCTCAACTACGAAACAAATATATTCAAACACCTTGCAGAGGCCTTGGATGTGGTCTTAACACCATGTGCAGAAACTGCCATTTTTGGAGTATTACCAAACCATCAAAGAACTACTAGGAGGAGCATTACTGACAGTATTGCCTTTGCATCATTATTAGCACGCAGGAGAATATTGTTGGGCTGGAAATCTCCGTATGCCACCAAAACATCTCTGTGGCTCAAGGACCTAATGCTATTCATACATTTGGAGAAAATTAAGTATAACATGAGACGATCACCAGAAAAATTTGAGTCTGTATGGGGCCCCATGACGGCTTACATAGCTAAACTAAAGACACTACAGGAGAATTGTAGCACTCACCTTATTGTGAACATTCTGTAAGAAGCTACCTACAGGGTCGTTGTTCCACTGACTCACTCATTATATTAAGAAGGAAGGACTGTTATTCGGATGTATGATGTTGTTTATTTTTGCTCTGATGTTTGTTTACAGTATAAATGTAATAGAATGTATGTAAGACTGGGGGGGAAATGGGAAAATAATATGACTGATACTGTACTTTAATATGCCTGTCATACAATAAAAATATAAATAAAAAAATAATTACATCATATTGTGTTCATGCCGTGTTCAGGGGCAGATCGAGGAAATGATTTATGGGCTGGAAACAACAGACCAACTGCTCATGCACATTTACAGAATTGTGGATCAATATCCGTTACACATTCAGAACAATCGTACACACTGCCCAAGGGATTCATCAGAACACCTCCTGGGTGGTGGCTTTGGTTCAGTGTGAGAAACATAAAACTGATCAGAAACTCAAGCTCTGTTCAACCAGTTTGTCATTTTGTTGAACTTTACACAATTCCACTTGTAATTATTAATCAATGCCAAGACCATCAGGTACGACAATCAGTCAGTGAAGCTTGGAAGTTTGTGTTTGGCTTGTACGAGTCCAGAGTGTTATGAGATTTCATCAGAAGGAGTAACTCACTGAAATCACCAGCAGTTTCTAGATGGATTTCACCAATAAATCTAATAACGAGGGCACAGAATCAGGAGGCCGTCTGCATCCCACCTCTTCATCCTGCATTTCTTCCTCTTCACTTCCTTCCAGCCCTTTCTTATCCACAAATTTCAACAAAGTTCTGGCAGTTTTGATTAAAACCACAGACTGAGTTCTGCTGTGATCCTCAGCTAAAAACACCAAGAGGAGGATCGCTAAATGAGCTCGTACCCAAACCAGCTAATTACATCACTATATCACTTATCCAGAGCGACGTACACCACACCCGGAGCAGCCTGGGGACCCGGTGGGGGCTCGGTGCCTCGCTCACAGCTACTCCTGCTGGTGCAGGGAATCAAACCAACAACCTTTTGGTCCCAAAGATGCTTCTCTAACCCTTAGGTCACAGCTTCCTCTCATGATTAAAGGATTTCCTATATACACTAATTATTATTATTTTACTTATATTACAGTCTGTTTGGTGTCTAAAAATATCATGTTGATTTTCTTCAGAGCAACAATAGAATCAATTCTCCGTTACGGTATTTCCAGTTGGTTTGGAAATCTAACAGTAAAGTCGAAGGCTCAGATTTTTAGTTTGGTTAAGACAGCAGGTAAGATCATGGGAACTCCCGCCCCTCTGAATCCGCAGGAGCTTTTTGAGCAATCAGGAATTAGTCAGGCTAAAGGTATTTTATCTGACAGTTCCCATGTGCTTTATTCTGAATATATACTTTTACACTCAGGGAGGAGCTATAGTGTCCCTTTATGTAAACACAACAGGTATAAACATTCATTCATCCCCCTTTCAATTAAGTTTCTGAATGATCAGAGGTGAATGTATGTGGGCTAATAAATGGATGGTGTATGTACGCATAGATGGAAGACTAGAATGTGTTATCTTTCTTTGGCTAGTTTGCACAGATTATTTAGAACTATGGTTCTTTTGTACATGTATGGAAATGTATGAATGTAATTCATATATATGACCGTATGAATGGGATGTATGAATGTATGGTTGTTACAAATTTGGATGTATGGCTGTATTAGTTTGGATGTATGGATATATGTATGTATGTTTTAGATGGATATGTAGGAAGGTGGCTATTTTGCACAGGATACTTATAACTATGGTTCTTTTGCATATGTAGGAAGTGTATGAATGTAATTTATATGTATGACTGTAGGGATGGTATCAATCTTAGTGTGTATGAATGAGATGTATGAATGTATGGATGTTATAAACTTGGATGTGTGGACATGTATGGATGTTATTGGTTTGGATGTATGGATATATATGAATGTATGTATGGTTTAGATGGATATCTAGGAATGTATAGATATTAGATTGGATGTATGGATAGGTATGTATGTATGGATATTACTTGAGTGGATGTTAGGTAGGTATGTTTGTATGTATGAATAGTTTTGTTGTATGTATGTATTAATGGTAATTGTTTGGATGTATCAATGTTAGGATTTTTAATTTGCACAGTTCACCTGGAGCAAAAATGCCGGATTGCACATATGTTCTTTTAGTTAATTAGATGTGTGTTTGTGTCCCTTTCTCGATGCAGCAATGTCCCCTGACTCTAAGCTAAATTTCTACCTAGGGAGATCAATAAAGTTATTTTACTTTACTTTTTAAATTTTGTTTCTTCTTTTTAAATTTTGTTAGAGAATCAGCTCTGGGACCAAAAGGTCACTGGTTTGATTCCCTGAACCAGCAGGACTGGCACCTAACCTCCAACTGCTCTGGCGAGTGTGATGGTGTACCTTGTGTCTGATTAGTCAGAGAAAAACTGATGATGTGATTATCAGTCCGGGCAAGAACTCGGCCATAACTAAAACTAATTAACTAAACTTTAGAGGATGAAAAATGCTCTGTTACGGTGTTTGGTCAGTTTTAAATAGCTTTGTCCTGGTTTGGCCCCCGTTAGCAGAGAAACTTATTTAGCAACAAGACTTTTTTTTTTTTACTCAATCTTTGTGTCAAACCATTTTCTGTTGACCTCTCGTGACTTCACTGGATGGACGACACAGAACTGACCTTCCTGACACTCCATATTTTGACCTTTTTGGCTCCTGTGACTCCCCTGGATAGGCTGTGAGATAATACCAGTTTTATTCTCATAGACATGATTCAGAAGCACATCAGCTCACGGAGCGTGGAACCAGTAGAACCTGGATCTTCTTACTTTTGAACATCAAATGTAAAAAGTTGAAATCCATCCACAGCCTCAGATCCCACATGGCGTCCCTGTGCTCCTCCACGCAGCCTGGCACGCAGACACACACTCGCTCATGTCAATATTTATTTGCTCATTGTCATGTGACCTGAAACAAATTTTCACACACCAACGCTGTCGTTCATGTCACGTTAAACTGCTGCTTCATTCTTTGTTTAGACTATTTATCTTTTACTGAATATTGAAACGCTAAAAGCTGCAGCTGCTCCTCAGATCTTCTGTGACTGTGATGTTTACACAGCAGTGAGTTTGATGCGTCTCTTTAAAGTTTATATGACGGGGACGATTCTTTAATCTCTTAATATCGTGTTAGTTCTCGCGCAGTAACGATTGTAAAAGCGGCTCCTGAAGTCACGACGTGTGCACTCTGCGTTCCAGATTCTGCCTCAGAAATTCTTCTTTGGCCCCTTAGTCACCATTTCACACTCTCCGCTGTGTGAACACGACCTTTTATGGAGTTTTGTGGGAGTCACCAAACACAAATCAGCTGTGGTGTACATGTGCTCAGTAATTTATGGGTGATTGCTAATTATCAACATACACACAAACATCATCACACTGACATCATCATCATCATCATCATCACCACCATCACTGTCCCCGGCATCGTCGTCTCTACAGGCAACGAGAAGTGAAAGAGCTATGTGTCTTTATTTAATAATCCAATAATAATGGAATCATGCTTTGTTTCTAATTGTGCAGAATTAAAGAGAAAATGAGGTGAAAGGTCACAGTTCGTTCTTCCTCTTCCGAGTCTTCCTCTTTGTTTTCGAGTCAATGATGAGCTGCGACTGGTGTTTGAGGGACTTCCGAGTGATGACATCACCATCATCATCCCCGCTATCGTCCTCTTCTACAGAGAAAGAGAAACTCATCACTTTACTCTCTCTGTGTGTGTGTGTGTGCGTCTCACCTTCGTACACGTCGTCTCTCTGATGATCTGGTAGCGTGATGCGAGTGTTGTAGTCAGGAAGCTTCCCTTCAATGCTGGCATGGAACTGCAAACACACACACACACACACACACACACACACAGTGTTTATAAAAAGATGAAGGCTCCTCCCCCCCCCCCCCCCCCGCCACACACACACACCTCCTGCTCCTCCATCTCTTTGATGAGTGTGTGTGTATCACATCCCTGCAGTTCTTCCTGCAGCTGCATCAGTTTTAGCTCCGCCTCCCACAGCAGATCCAACACAGGCTGAGGAGACACACACTCTCGCTGCACAGGGGCATCCTACACACACACACACACACACTATACAAGGACTTTGTAAGGTCTAAAATTGCTCTAAATACAGTAACTACACCAGACCAGACACTTTACTTTGTATTAGTGTGTGTGTGTGTGTGTACCTGCAGTGTGATGTGCTGCAGTTTGTCATACAGATGTTCCACAGCGTTGCTCACAGTGCTCAGTGTGAGTGTCATTCTGTCCAGAGTGTCTTTAGCTGCGTCTCGTCTCTGCTGTTCCCTCTGTAACTGAGACTCACACTCCTCCCACACCCTCCTCCCACTGACACACACACACACACACACACCATACTTCAGATTAAATTCCTGTATTCAGAGTCAGTCACCTCAGTCCATTGTTTCCGTGGTGAAAGCTACCGGTGTTCAGAGTTTCAGTGGATTTTCTGAGCTTCACTTCACTGCTGAGGTTGCTGTCTATAAGTATTCAATGTGGGATTCCTTTACGGCGTCTAACTCAAATACTCACCTTTACATCTGAAAATAATCAGGGAGAGAAAATGCAAACTGAGGAGGAAACAGTGTTTTATTCTGCTGACTGTAAACTCTGATGTAACAAAAACAACAGAGAAGTTAAATATATAAAATTAACGACTAATATGATGATATATGAAAGAGAACCTGGGGTCGACACGGTGGTGTAGTGGTGATTACGGTTGCCTCAATGCAAGAAGGTTCTGGGTTCAAATCCCACAGCTGACAGGGCCCTTTCTGTGTGGAGTTTGCATGTTCCCCTGTGTGGGTTTCCTCCGGTTTCCCTCACAGTCCAAATACTGAAATAAATCTAATCGGAATCTCGTCTATCACCAGTGTGTTACTGCATGAACAGAGCTAACTGTAATGATCACATTCATCACCGGTTTAATTGATCAGAACAGTTTCCTCCCTTGTTCTTCAACAGCTCAGAGAACAGCATGTGATCCAACACACACCGTTATTCTACAGTTTACCTTTTTACTTCAAGCTCAGAGTTACACAAGTGAAACTTAATGAGGCTACAAGACACGAAATGGAGGTGACGAAATCGTACTGTGTGTGTGTGTGTGTGTGGTTCTCACTGGGTCAGTTTGGTCTCTCCTGAGTACTTCATGTCCTGGTATTGAGTGTGTAACTCATCTCTGTCCTCCTTTAGCTGCTGAAGCTCACATTCGTTCTGCACCTTCATCTGCTCCAGGTGTGTGTGAGTGTCACGCTGAGATATGAACCTTTCCACCACCTCCTACACACACACACACACACACACACAGAAAACCTCCACACACTTTCTCTCGTTCAGTTACATATCTGATGCATGGTCACATGACCGTAAGGCTACTGTCCAATCTGAAGTGATGAGCCATACACAGGGCACTTTAGTGAGTGTGAGTGTGTGTGTGTGTGTGTGTGAGTAACCCGTGTGTCAGTGACTCCTGTAGCCTCTGTGATGCGTGAAAAGGCCTCTTTGAAGCTGAAGATAGTTTTGTCGTTCTCTCCCTCTGCTGTTCCACTGCGCTGGACTTCGCTGCTCAACTCATCTGTGTGCAGCACCGCCCTCTGGGCCTGACACACACACACACACACACACACACACGTTAACATGGCCACTGTGCCTGACAGGTGACAGTGTGTGAGGGCGATAACCTGATGTCCTGTTACTGTGCTGCGTTTCAGGATGGTGTGTAACGGTGCTGCAGCGCCACTTCCCCATTCAGCTCCACACAGCTCCGACTCCACCCAGTGGTCAAACACAGCAACTACAACCAGTACTAACAGAAGCCCACTGGGGCACGACCCACGCTGCCCCACGCTCAGGGCGGAGCAGACTACAGGACAGGGCATGACTGATTTAATGCATATTAAATCTAAGTTTTACATTTCCCCAAAGTAAGTGAAAGTGTGTGTGTATGACAGACAGAACTGTAAATTATACAGTAAAGAGAGAGAGAAGGAACAAGGGATTGTGGAGAGAAAGATGCATTTGTACATCAGAAATGTTTGTGCACCACAGTGATGCCATTTCCTCACATAAAAGTGGAGAATATTTACACTGCTGAATTCTATAACAGTTTGAGGTGTCGGTGTCGTTTCTGATGTGGAGCTGGAGATTTTACTAAAACCTGGAAACCCTGGGCAAGGGGATTAACCTCAAACACAACTGAACACAGGAAGGACACATAGCTGTGTATAGCAGTGTACACTCATGTACAGTAGTGTGTAATTGTGTACAGTAGTGTGTAATTGTGTACAGTAGTGTGTAGCTGTGTACAGTAGTGTGTAATTGTGTAGTGTGTAGCTGTGTACAGTAGTGTGTAATTGTGTACAGTAGTGTGTAGCTGTGTACAGTAGTGTGTAATTGTGTACAGTAGTGTGTAGCTGTGCACAGTAGTGTGTAATTGTGTACAGTAGTGTGTAGCTGTGTACAATAGTGTGTAATTGTGTAGTGTAGCTGTGTACAGTAGTGTGTAGCTGTGTACAGTAGTGTGTAATTGTGTACAGTAGTGTGTAGCTGTGTACAGTAGTGTGTAATTGTGTACAATAGTATGTAGCTGTGTACAGTAGTGTGTAGCTGTGTACAGTAGTGTGTAATTGTGTACAGTAGTGTGTAGCTGTGTACAGTAGTGTGTAGCTGTGTACAGTAGTGTGTAATTATGTACAGTAGTGTGTAGCTGTGTACAGTAGTGTGTAATTGTGTACAGTAGTGTGTAGCTGTGCACAGTAGTGTGTAATTGTGTACAGTAGTGTGTAGCTGTGTACAATAGTGTGTAATTGTGTAGTGTAGCTGTGTACAGTAGTGTGTAGCTGTGTACAGTAGTGTGTAATTGTGTACAGTAGTGTGTAGCTGTGTACAGTAGTGTGTAATTGTGTACAATAGTATGTAGCTGTGTACAGTAGTGTGTAGCTGTGTACAGTAGTGTGTAATTGTGTACAGTAGTGTGTAGCTGTGTACAGTAGTGTGTAGCTGTGTACAGTAGTGTGTAATTATGTACAGTAGTGTGTAGCTGTGTACAGTAGTGTGTAATTGTGTACAGTAGTGTGTAGCTGTGCACAGTAGTGTGTAATTGTGTACAGTAGTGTGTAGCTGTGTACAATAGTGTGTAATTGTGTAGTGTAGCTGTGTACAGTAGTGTGTAGCTGTGTACAGTAGTGTGTAATTGTGTACAGTAGTGTGTAGCTGTGTACAGTAGTGTGTAATTGTGTACAATAGTATGTAGCTGTGTACAGTAGTGTGTAGCTGTGTACAGTAGTGTGTAATTGTGTACAGTAGTGTGTAGCTGTGTACAATAGTGTGTAATTGTGTACAGTAGTGTGTAGCTGTGTACAGTAGTGTGTAATTATGTACAGTAGTGTGTAATTGTGTACAGTAGTGTGTAATTGTGTACAGTAGTGTGTAGCTGTGTACAGTAGTGTGTAATTGTGTACAATAGTGTGTAGCTGTGTACAGTAGTGTGTAATTGTGTACAATAGTGTGTAGCTGTCTACAGTAGTGTGTAATTGTGTACAGTAGTGTGTAGCTGTGTACAGTAGTGTAATTGTGTACAGTAGTGTGTAGCTGTGTACAGTAGTGTGTAATTGTGTAGTGTGTAGCTGTGTATAGTGGTGTGTAATTGTGTACAGTAGTGTGTAGCTGTGTACAGTAGTGTGTAGCTGTGTACAGTAGTGCACAGTAGTGTGTAGCTGTGTACAGTAGTGTAATTGTGTACAGTAGTGTGTAATTGTGTACAGTAGTGTAATTGTGTACAATAGTATGTAGCTGTGTACAGTAGTGTAGCTGTGTACAGTAGTGTGTAATTGTGTAGTGTGTAGCTGTGTACAGTAGTGTAATTGTGTACAGTAGTGTAGCTGTGTACAGTAGTGTAATTGTGTACAGTAGTGTGTAGCTGTGTACAGTAGTGTAATTGTGTACAGTAGTGTGTAGCTGTGTACAGTAGTGTGTAGCTGTGTACAGTAGTGTAATTGTGTACAGTAGTGTGTAGCTGTGTACAGTAGTGTGTAATTGTGTACAGTAGTGTGTAGCTGTGTACAGTAGTGTGTAGCTGTGTACAGTAGTGTGTAATTGTGTACAGTAGTGTGTAGCTGTGTACAGTAGTGTGTAGCTGTGTACAGTAGTGTGTAGCTGTGTACAGTAGTGTGTAATTGTGTACAGTAGTGTGTAGCTGTGTACAGTAGTGTGTAATTGTGTACAATAGTGTGTAGCTGTGTACAGTAGTGTGTAATTGTGTACAATAGTGTGTAGCTGTCTACAGTAGTGTGTAATTGTGTACAGTAGTGTGTAGCTGTGTACAGTAGTGTAATTGTGTACAGTAGTGTGTAGCTGTGTACAGTAGTGTGTAATTGTGTAGTGTGTAGCTGTGTATAGTGGTGTGTAATTGTGTACAGTAGTGTGTAGCTGTGTACAGTAGTGTGTAGCTGTGTACAGTAGTGCACAGTAGTGTGTAGCTGTGTACAGTAGTGTAATTGTGTACAGTAGTGTGTAATTGTGTACAGTAGTGTAATTGTGTACAATAGTATGTAGCTGTGTACAGTAGTGTAGCTGTGTACAGTAGTGTGTAATTGTGTAGTGTGTAGCTGTGTACAGTAGTGTAATTGTGTACAGTAGTGTAGCTGTGTACAGTAGTGTAATTGTGTACAGTAGTGTGTAGCTGTGTACAGTAGTGTAATTGTGTACAGTAGTGTGTAGCTGTGTACAGTAGTGTGTAGCTGTGTACAGTAGTGTAATTGTGTACAGTAGTGTGTAGCTGTGTACAGTAGTGTGTAATTGTGTACAGTAGTGTGTAGCTGTGTACAGTAGTGTGTAGCTGTGTACAGTAGTGTGTAATTGTGTACAGTAGTGTGTAGCTGTGTACAGTAGTGTGTAGCTGTGTACAGTAGTGTGTAATTGTGTACAGTAGTGTGTAGCTGTGTACAGTAGTGTGTAATTGTGTACAGTAGTGTGTAGCTGTGTACAGTAGTGCACAGTAGTGTGTAGCTGTGTACAGTAGTGTAATTGTGTACAGTAGTGTGTAATTGTGTACAGTAGTGTAATTGTGTACAATAGTATGTAGCTGTGTACAGTAGTGTGTAGCTGTGTACAGTAGTGTGTAATTGTGTAGTGTGTAGCTGTGTACAGTAGTGTGTAATTGTGTACAGTAGTGTGTAGCTGTGTACAGTAGTGTGTAATTGTGTAGTGTAGCTGTGTATAGTAGTGTGTAATTGTGTACAGTAGTGTGTAGTTGTGTACAGTAGTGTACAGTCGTGTGTAGCTGTGTACAGTAGTGTGTAATTGTGTACAGTAGTGTGTAGCTGTGTACAATAGTGTGTAATTGTGTACAGTAGTGTGTAGCTGTGTACAGTAGTGTGTAATTATGTACAGTAGTGTGTAATTGTGTACAGTAGTGTGTAATTGTGTACAGTAGTGCGTAGGTGTGTACAGTAGTGTGTAATTGTGTACAGTAGTGTGTAGCTGTGTACAGTAGTGTGTAATTGTGTACAATAGTGTGTAGCTGTCTACAGTAGTGTGTAATTGTGTACAGTAGTGTGTAGCTGTGTACAGTAGTGTGTAATTGTGTACAATAGTGTGTAGCTGTCTACAGTAGTGTGTAATTGTGTACAGTAGTGCGTAGGTGTGTACAGTAGTGTGTAATTGTGTACAGTAGTGTGTAGCTGTGTACAGTAGTGTGTAATTGTGTACAATAGTGTGTAGCTGTCTACAGTAGTGTGTAATTGTGTACAGTAGTGTGTAGCTGTGTACAGTAGTGTAATTGTGTACAGTAGTGTGTAGCTGTGTACAGTAGTGTGTAATTGTGTAGTGTGTAGCTGTGTATAGTGGTGTGTAATTGTGTACAGTAGTGTGTAGCTGTGTACAGTAGTGTGTAATTGTGTACAGTAGTGTGTAGCTGTGTACAGTAGTGCACAGTAGTGTGTAGCTGTGTACAGTAGTGTAATTGTGTACAGTAGTGTGTAATTGTGTACAGTAGTGTAATTGTGTACAATAGTATGTAGCTGTGTACAGTAGTGTGTAATTGTGTAGTGTGTAGCTGTGTACAGTAGTGTGTAATTGTGTACAGTAGTGTGTAGCTGTGTACAGTAGTGTAATTGTGTACAGTAGTGTGTAGCTGTGTACAGTAGTGTGTAGCTGTGTACAGTAGTGTAATTGTGTACAGTAGTGTGTAGCTGTGTACAGTAGTGTGTAATTGTGTACAGTAGTGTGTAGCTGTGTACAGTAGTGTGTAGCTGTGTACAGTAGTGTGTAATTGTGTACAGTAGTGTGTAGCTGTGTACAGTAGTGTGTAGCTGTGTACAGTAGTGTGTAGCTGTGTACAGTAGTGCACAGTAGTGTGTAGCTGTGTACAGTAGTGTAATTGTGTACAATAGTATGTAGCTGTGTACAGTAGTGTGTAGCTGTGTACAGTAGTGTGTAGCTGTGTACAGTAGTGTGTAGCTGTGTACAGTAGTGCACAGTAGTGTGTAATTGTGTACAGTAGTGTAATTGTGTACAATAGTATGTAGCTGTGTACAGTAGTGTGTAGCTGTGTACAGTAGTGTGTAATTGTGTAGTGTGTAGCTGTGTACAGTAGTGTGTAATTGTGTACAGTAGTGTGTAGCTGTGTACAGTAGTGTAATTGTGTACAGTAGTGTGTAGCTGTGTACAGTAGTGTAATTGTGTACAGTAGTGTGTAGCTGTGTATAGTAGTGTGTAATTGTGCACAGTAGTGTGTAGCTGTGTACAGTAGTGTAATTGTGTACAGTAGTGTGTAGCTGTGTACAGTAGTGTGTAATTGTGTAGTGTGTAGCTGTGTACAGTAGTGTGTAATTGTGTACAGTAGTGTGTAGCTGTGTACAGTAGTGTATAATTGTGCACAGTAGTGTGTAGCTGTGTACAGTAGTGTGTAATTGTGTAGTGTGTAGCTGTGTACAGTAGTGTGTAATTGTGTACAGTAGTGTGTAGCTGTGTACAGTAGTGTGTAATTGTGTACAGTAGTGTAATTGTGTACAGTAGTGTGTAGCTGTGTACAGTAGTGCGTAGGTGTGTACAGTAGTGTGTAATTGTGTAGTGTGTAGCTGTGTACAGTAGTGTGTAATTGTGTACAGTAGTGTGTAGCTGTGTCCAATAGTGTGTAATTGTGTAGTGTAGCTGTGTACAGTAGTGTGTAGCTGTGTACAGTAGTGTGTAATTGTGTACAGTAGTGTGTAGCTGTGTACAGTAGTGTGTAATTGTGTACAATAGTATGTAGCTGTGTACAGTAGTGTGTAGCTGTGTACAGTAGTGTGTAATTGTGTAGTGTGTAGCTGTGTACAGTAGTGTAATTGTGTACAGTAGTGTGTAGCTGAGTACAGTAGTGTGTAATTGTGTAGTGTGTAGCTGTGTACAGTAGTGTGTAATTGTGTAGTGTGTAGCTGTGTACAGTAGTGTGTAGCTGTGTACAGTAGTGTATAATTGTGTACAGTAGTGTGTAGCTGTGTACAATAGTGTGTAATTGTGTACAGTAGTGTGTAGCTGTGTACAGTAGTGTGTAGCTGTGTACAGTAGTGTGTAGCTGTGTACAGTAGTGTATAATTGTGTACAGTAGTGTGTAATTGTGTGAAGTAGTGTGTAGTTGTGTACAGTAGTGTGTAGTTGTGTACAGTAGTGTGTAATTGTGTAAATTAGTGTGTAGCTGTGAACAGTAGTGTGTAATTGTATACAGTAGTGTGTAGCTGTGTATAGTGTGTAATTGTGTACAGTAGTGTGTAATTGTGTACAGTAGTGTGTAGCTGTGTACAGTAGTGTACAGTCGTGTGTAGCTGTGTACAGTAGTGTGTAGCTGTGTACAGTAGTGTGTAATTGTGTACAGTAGTGTGTAGCTGTGTACAATAGTGTGTAATTGTGTACAGTAGTGTGTAGCTGTGTACAGTAGTGTGTAATTATGTACAGTAGTGTGTAATTGTGTACAGTAGTGTGTAATTGTGTACAGTAGTGTGTAGCTGTGTACAGTAGTGTGTAATTGTGTACAATAGTGTGTAGCTGTGTACAGTAGTGTGTAATTGTGTACAATAGTGTGTAGCTGTCTACAGTAGTGTGTAATTGTGTACAGTAGTGTGTAGCTGTGTACAGTAGTGTAATTGTGTACAGTAGTGTGTAGCTGTGTACAGTAGTGTGTAATTGTGTAGTGTGTAGCTGTGTATAGTGGTGTGTAATTGTGTACAGTAGTGTGTAGCTGTGTACAGTAGTGTGTAGCTGTGTACAGTAGTGCACAGTAGTGTGTAGCTGTGTACAGTAGTGTAATTGTGTACAGTAGTGTGTAATTGTGTACAGTAGTGTAATTGTGTACAATAGTATGTAGCTGTGTACAGTAGTGTAGCTGTGTACAGTAGTGTGTAATTGTGTAGTGTGTAGCTGTGTACAGTAGTGTAATTGTGTACAGTAGTGTAGCTGTGTACAGTAGTGTAATTGTGTACAGTAGTGTGTAGCTGTGTACAGTAGTGTAATTGTGTACAGTAGTGTGTAGCTGTGTACAGTAGTGTGTAGCTGTGTACAGTAGTGTAATTGTGTACAGTAGTGTGTAGCTGTGTACAGTAGTGTGTAATTGTGTACAGTAGTGTGTAGCTGTGTACAGTAGTGTGTAATTGTGTACAGTAGTGTGTAGCTGTGTACAGTAGTGTGTAGCTGTGTACAGTAGTGTGTAATTGTGTACAGTAGTGTGTAGCTGTGTACAGTAGTGTGTAATTGTGTACAGTAGTGTGTAGCTGTGTACAGTAGTGCACAGTAGTGTGTAGCTGTGTACAGTAGTGTAATTGTGTACAGTAGTGTGTAATTGTGTACAGTAGTGTAATTGTGTACAATAGTATGTAGCTGTGTACAGTAGTGTGTAGCTGTGTACAGTAGTGTGTAATTGTGTAGTGTGTAGCTGTGTACAGTAGTGTGTAATTGTGTACAGTAGTGTGTAGCTGTGTACAGTAGTGTGTAATTGTGTAGTGTGTAGCTGTGTATAGTAATGTGTAATTGTGTACAGTAGTGTGTAGTTGTGTACAGTAGTGTACAGTCGTGTGTAGCTGTGTACAGTAGTGTGTAATTGTGTACAGTAGTGTGTAGCTGTGTACAATAGTGTGTAATTGTGTACAGTAGTGTGTAGCTGTGTACAGTAGTGTGTAATTATGTACAGTAGTGTGTAATTGTGTACAGTAGTGTGTAATTGTGTACAGTAGTGCGTAGCTGTGTACAGTAGTGTGTAATTGTGTACAGTAGTGTGTAGCTGTGCACAGTAGTGTGTAATTGTGTACAGTAGTGTGTAGCTGTGTACAATAGTGTGTAATTGTGTAGTGTAGCTGTGTACAGTAGTGTGTAGCTGTGTACAGTAGTGTGTAATTGTGTACATTAGTGTGTAGCTGTGAACAGTAGTGTGTAATTGTATACAGTAGTGTGTAGCTGTGTATAGTGTGTAATTGTGTACAGTAGTGTGTAATTGTGTACAGTAGTGTGTAGCTGTGTACAGTAGTGTACAGTCGTGTGTAGCTGTGTACAGTAGTGTGTAGCTGTGTACAGTAGTGTGTAATTGTGTACAGTAGTGTGTAGCTGTGTACAATAGTGTGTAATTGTGTACAGTAGTGTGTAGCTGTGTACAGTAGTGTGTAATTATGTACAGTAGTGTGTAATTGTGTACAGTAGTGTGTAATTGTGTACAGTAGTGTGTAGCTGTGTACAGTAGTGTGTAATTGTGTACAATAGTGTGTAGCTGTGTACAGTAGTGTGTAATTGTGTACAATAGTGTGTAGCTGTCTACAGTAGTGTGTAATTGTGTACAGTAGTGTGTAGCTGTGTACAGTAGTGTAATTGTGTACAGTAGTGTGTAGCTGTGTACAGTAGTGTGTAATTGTGTAGTGTGTAGCTGTGTATAGTGGTGTGTAATTGTGTACAGTAGTGTGTAGCTGTGTACAGTAGTGTGTAGCTGTGTACAGTAGTGCACAGTAGTGTGTAGCTGTGTACAGTAGTGTAATTGTGTACAGTAGTGTGTAATTGTGTACAGTAGTGTAATTGTGTACAATAGTATGTAGCTGTGTACAGTAGTGTAGCTGTGTACAGTAGTGTGTAATTGTGTAGTGTGTAGCTGTGTACAGTAGTGTGTAATTGTGTACAGTAGTGTAGCTGTGTACAGTAGTGTAATTGTGTACAGTAGTGTGTAGCTGTGTACAGTAGTGTAATTGTGTACAGTAGTGTGTAGCTGTGTACAGTAGTGTGTAGCTGTGTACAGTAGTGTAATTGTGTACAGTAGTGTGTAGCTGTGTACAGTAGTGTCTAATTGTGTACAGTAGTGTGTAGCTGTGTACAGTAGTGTGTAATTGTGTACAGTAGTGTGTAGCTGTGTACAGTAGTGTGTAGCTGTGTACAGTAGTGTGTAATTGTGTACAGTAGTGTGTAGCTGTGTACAGTAGTGTAATTGTGTACAGTAGTGTGTAGCTGTGTACAGTAGTGCACAGTAGTGTGTAGCTGTGTACAGTAGTGTAATTGTGTACAGTAGTGTGTAATTGTGTACAGTAGTGTAATTGTGTACAATAGTATGTAGCTGTGTACAGTAGTGTGTAGCTGTGTACAGTAGTGTGTAATTGTGTAGTGTGTAGCTGTGTACAGTAGTGTGTAATTGTGTACAGTAGTGTGTAGCTGTGTACAGTAGTGTGTAATTGTGTAGTGTGTAGCTGTGTATAGTAGTGTGTAATTGTGTACAGTAGTGTGTAGTTGTGTACAGTAGTGTACAGTCGTGTGTAGCTGTGTACAGTAGTGTGTAATTGTGTACAGTAGTGTGTAGCTGTGTACAATAGTGTGTAATTGTGTACAGTAGTGTGTAGCTGTGTACAGTAGTGTGTAATTATGTACAGTAGTGTGTAATTGTGTACAGTAGTGTGTAATTGTGTACAGTAGTGCGTAGGTGTGTACAGTAGTGTGTAATTGTGTACAGTAGTGTGTAGCTGTGTACAGTAGTGTGTAATTGTGTACAATAGTGTGTAGCTGTCTACAGTAGTGTGTAATTGTGTACAGTAGTGTGTAGCTGTGTACAGTAGTGTGTAATTGTGTACAATAGTGTGTAGCTGTCTACAGTAGTGTGTAATTGTGTACAGTAGTGGGTAGGTGTGTACAGTAGTGTGTACTTGTGTACAGTAGTGTGTAGCTGTGTACAGTAGTGTGTAATTGTGTACAATAGTGTGTAGCTGTCTACAGTAGTGTGTAATTGTGTACAGTAGTGTGTAGCTGTGTACAGTAGTGTAATTGTGTACAGTAGTGTGTAGCTGTGTACAGTAGTGTGTAATTGTGTAGTGTGTAGCTGTGTATAGTGGTGTGTAATTGTGTACAGTAGTGTGTAGCTGTGTACAGTAGTGTGTAATTGTGTACAGTAGTGTGTAGCTGTGTACAGTAGTGCACAGTAGAGTGTAGCTGTGTACAGTAGTGTAATTGTGTACAGTAGTGTGTAATTGTGTACCGTAGTGTAATTGTGTACAATAGTATGTAGCTGTGTACAGTAGTGTGTAATTGTGTAGTGTGTAGCTGTGTACAGTAGTGTGTAATTGTGTACAGCAGTGTGTAGCTGTGTACAGTAGTGTAATTGTGTACAGTAGTGTGTAGCTGTGTACAGTAGTGTAATTGTGTACAGTAGTGTGTAGCTGTGTACAGTAGTGTGTAGCTGTGTACAGTAGTGTAATTGTGTACAGTAGTGTGTAGCTGTGTACAGTAGTGTGTAGCTGTGTACAGTAGTGTGTAATTGTGTACAGTAGTGTGTAGCTGTGTACAGTAGTGTGTAGCTGTGTACAGTAGTGTGTAATTGTGTACAGTAGTGTGTAGCTGTGTACAGTAGTGTGTAGCTGTGTACAGTAGTGTGTAGCTGTGTACAGTAGTGCACAGTAGTGTGTAGCTGTGTACAGTAGTGTAATTGTGTACAGTAGTGTGTAATTGTGTACAGTAGTGTAATTGTGTACAATAGTATGTAGCTGTGTACAGTAGTGTGTAGCTGTGTACAGTAGTGTGTAATTGTGTAGTGTGTAGCTGTGTACAGTAGTGTGTAATTGTGTACAGTAGTGTGTAGCTGTGTACAGTAGTGTAATTGTGTACAGTAGTGTGTAGCTGTGTACAGTAGTGTAATTGTGTACAGTAGTGTGTAGCTGTGTACAGTAGTGTGTAATTGTGCACAGTAGTGTGTAGCTGTGTACAGTAGTGTAATTGTGTACAGTAGTGTGTAGCTGTGTACAGTAGTGTGTAATTGTGTAGTGTGTAGCTGTGTACTGTAGTGTGTAATTGTGTACAGTAGTGTGTAGCTGTGTACAGTAGTGTATAATTGTGCACAGTAGTGTGTAGCTGTGTACAGTAGTGTGTAATTGTGTAGTGTGTAGCTGTGTACAGTAGTGTGTAATTGTGTACAGTAGTGTGTAGCTGTGTACAGTAGTGTAATTGTGTACAGTAGTGTGTAGCTGTGTACAGTAGTGTAATTGTGTACAGTAGTGTGTAGCTGTGTACAGTAGTGTGTAATTGTGCACAGTAGTGTGTAGCTGTGTACAGTAGTGTAATTGTGTACAGTAGTGTGTAGCTGTGTACAGTAGTGTGTAATTGTGTAGTGTGTAGCTGTGTACAGTAGTGTGTAATTGTGTACAGTAGTGTGTAGCTGTGTACAGTAGTGTATAATTGTGCACAGTAGTGTGTAGCTGTGTACAGTAGTGTGTAATTGTGTAGTGTGTAGCTGTGTACAGTAGTGTGTAATTGTGTACAGTAGTGTGTAGCTGTGTACAGTAGTGTGTAATTGTGTACAGTAGTGTAATTGTGTACAGTAGTGTGTAGCTGTGTACAGTAGTGCGTAGGTGTGTACAGTAGTGTGTAATTGTGTAGTGTGTAGCTGTGTACAGTAGTGTGTAATTGTGTACAGTAGTGTGTAGCTGTGTCCAATAGTGTGTAATTGTGTAGTGTAGCTGTGTACAGTAGTGTGTAGCTGTGTACAGTAGTGTGTAATTGTGTACAGTAGTGTGTAGCTGTGTACAGTAGTGTGTAATTGTGTACAATAGTATGTAGCTGTGTACAGTAGTGTGTAGCTGTGTACAGTAGTGTGTAATTGTGTAGTGTGTAGCTGTGTACAGTAGTGTAATTGTGTACAGTAGTGTGTAGCTGAGTACAGTAGTGTGTAATTGTGTAGTGTGTAGCTGTGTACAGTAGTGTGTAATTGTGTAGTGTGTAGCTGTGTACAGTAGTGTGTAGCTGTGTACAGTAGTGTATAATTGTGTACAGTAGTGTGTAGCTGTGTACAATAGTGTGTAATTGTGTACAGTAGTGTGTAGCTGTGTACAGTAGTGTGTAGCTGTGTACAGTAGTGTGTAGCTGTGTACAGTAGTGTATAATTGTGTACAGTAGTGTGTAATTGTGTGAAGTAGTGTGTAGTTGTGTACAGTAGTGTGTAGTTGTGTACAGTAGTGTGTAATTGTGTAAATTAGTGTGTAGCTGTGAACAGTAGTGTGTAATTGTATACAGTAGTGTGTAGCTGTGTATAGTGTGTAATTGTGTACAGTAGTGTGTAATTGTGTACAGTAGTGTGTAGCTGTGTACAGTAGTGTACAGTCGTGTGTAGCTGTGTACAGTAGTGTGTAGCTGTGTACAGTAGTGTGTAATTGTGTACAGTAGTGTGTAGCTGTGTACAATAGTGTGTAATTGTGTACAGTAGTGTGTAGCTGTGTACAGTAGTGTGTAATTATGTACAGTAGTGTGTAATTGTGTACAGTAGTGTGTAATTGTGTACAGTAGTGTGTAGCTGTGTACAGTAGTGTGTAATTGTGTACAATAGTGTGTAGCTGTGTACAGTAGTGTGTAATTGTGTACAATAGTGTGTAGCTGTCTACAGTAGTGTGTAATTGTGTACAGTAGTGTGTAGCTGTGTACAGTAGTGTAATTGTGTACAGTAGTGTGTAGCTGTGTACAGTAGTGTGTAATTGTGTAGTGTGTAGCTGTGTATAGTGGTGTGTAATTGTGTACAGTAGTGTGTAGCTGTGTACAGTAGTGTGTAGCTGTGTACAGTAGTGCACAGTAGTGTGTAGCTGTGTACAGTAGTGTAATTGTGTACAGTAGTGTGTAATTGTGTACAGTAGTGTAATTGTGTACAATAGTATGTAGCTGTGTACAGTAGTGTAGCTGTGTACAGTAGTGTGTAATTGTGTAGTGTGTAGCTGTGTACAGTAGTGTAATTGTGTACAGTAGTGTAGCTGTGTACAGTAGTGTAATTGTGTACAGTAGTGTGTAGCTGTGTACAGTAGTGTAATTGTGTACAGTAGTGTGTAGCTGTGTACAGTAGTGTGTAGCTGTGTACAGTAGTGTAATTGTGTACAGTAGTGTGTAGCTGTGTACAGTAGTGTGTAATTGTGTACAGTAGTGTGTAGCTGTGTACAGTAGTGTGTAATTGTGTACAGTAGTGTGTAGCTGTGTACAGTAGTGTGTAGCTGTGTACAGTAGTGTGTAATTGTGTACAGTAGTGTGTAGCTGTGTACAGTAGTGTGTAATTGTGTACAGTAGTGTGTAGCTGTGTACAGTAGTGCACAGTAGTGTGTAGCTGTGTACAGTAGTGTAATTGTGTACAGTAGTGTGTAATTGTGTACAGTAGTGTAATTGTGTACAATAGTATGTAGCTGTGTACAGTAGTGTGTAGCTGTGTACAGTAGTGTGTAATTGTGTAGTGTGTAGCTGTGTACAGTAGTGTGTAATTGTGTACAGTAGTGTGTAGCTGTGTACAGTAGTGTGTAATTGTGTAGTGTGTAGCTGTGTATAGTAATGTGTAATTGTGTACAGTAGTGTGTAGTTGTGTACAGTAGTGTACAGTCGTGTGTAGCTGTGTACAGTAGTGTGTAATTGTGTACAGTAGTGTGTAGCTGTGTACAATAGTGTGTAATTGTGTACAGTAGTGTGTAGCTGTGTACAGTAGTGTGTAATTATGTACAGTAGTGTGTAATTGTGTACAGTAGTGTGTAATTGTGTACAGTAGTGCGTAGCTGTGTACAGTAGTGTGTAATTGTGTACAGTAGTGTGTAGCTGTGCACAGTAGTGTGTAATTGTGTACAGTAGTGTGTAGCTGTGTACAATAGTGTGTAATTGTGTAGTGTAGCTGTGTACAGTAGTGTGTAGCTGTGTACAGTAGTGTGTAATTGTGTACATTAGTGTGTAGCTGTGAACAGTAGTGTGTAATTGTATACAGTAGTGTGTAGCTGTGTATAGTGTGTAATTGTGTACAGTAGTGTGTAATTGTGTACAGTAGTGTGTAGCTGTGTACAGTAGTGTACAGTCGTGTGTAGCTGTGTACAGTAGTGTGTAGCTGTGTACAGTAGTGTGTAATTGTGTACAGTAGTGTGTAGCTGTGTACAATAGTGTGTAATTGTGTACAGTAGTGTGTAGCTGTGTACAGTAGTGTGTAATTATGTACAGTAGTGTGTAATTGTGTACAGTAGTGTGTAATTGTGTACAGTAGTGTGTAGCTGTGTACAGTAGTGTGTAATTGTGTACAATAGTGTGTAGCTGTGTACAGTAGTGTGTAATTGTGTACAATAGTGTGTAGCTGTCTACAGTAGTGTGTAATTGTGTACAGTAGTGTGTAGCTGTGTACAGTAGTGTAATTGTGTACAGTAGTGTGTAGCTGTGTACAGTAGTGTGTAATTGTGTAGTGTGTAGCTGTGTATAGTGGTGTGTAATTGTGTACAGTAGTGTGTAGCTGTGTACAGTAGTGTGTAGCTGTGTACAGTAGTGCACAGTAGTGTGTAGCTGTGTACAGTAGTGTAATTGTGTACAGTAGTGTGTAATTGTGTACAGTAGTGTAATTGTGTACAATAGTATGTAGCTGTGTACAGTAGTGTAGCTGTGTACAGTAGTGTGTAATTGTGTAGTGTGTAGCTGTGTACAGTAGTGTGTAATTGTGTACAGTAGTGTAGCTGTGTACAGTAGTGTAATTGTGTACAGTAGTGTGTAGCTGTGTACAGTAGTGTAATTGTGTACAGTAGTGTGTAGCTGTGTACAGTAGTGTGTAGCTGTGTACAGTAGTGTAATTGTGTACAGTAGTGTGTAGCTGTGTACAGTAGTGTCTAATTGTGTACAGTAGTGTGTAGCTGTGTACAGTAGTGTGTAATTGTGTACAGTAGTGTGTAGCTGTGTACAGTAGTGTGTAGCTGTGTACAGTAGTGTGTAATTGTGTACAGTAGTGTGTAGCTGTGTACAGTAGTGTAATTGTGTACAGTAGTGTGTAGCTGTGTACAGTAGTGCACAGTAGTGTGTAGCTGTGTACAGTAGTGTAATTGTGTACAGTAGTGTGTAATTGTGTACAGTAGTGTAATTGTGTACAATAGTATGTAGCTGTGTACAGTAGTGTGTAGCTGTGTACAGTAGTGTGTAATTGTGTAGTGTGTAGCTGTGTACAGTAGTGTGTAATTGTGTACAGTAGTGTGTAGCTGTGTACAGTAGTGTGTAATTGTGTAGTGTGTAGCTGTGTATAGTAGTGTGTAATTGTGTACAGTAGTGTGTAGTTGTGTACAGTAGTGTACAGTCGTGTGTAGCTGTGTACAGTAGTGTGTAATTGTGTACAGTAGTGTGTAGCTGTGTACAATAGTGTGTAATTGTGTACAGTAGTGTGTAGCTGTGTACAGTAGTGTGTAATTATGTACAGTAGTGTGTAATTGTGTACAGTAGTGTGTAATTGTGTACAGTAGTGCGTAGGTGTGTACAGTAGTGTGTAATTGTGTACAGTAGTGTGTAGCTGTGTACAGTAGTGTGTAATTGTGTACAATAGTGTGTAGCTGTCTACAGTAGTGTGTAATTGTGTACAGTAGTGTGTAGCTGTGTACAGTAGTGTGTAATTGTGTACAATAGTGTGTAGCTGTCTACAGTAGTGTGTAATTGTGTACAGTAGTGGGTAGGTGTGTACAGTAGTGTGTACTTGTGTACAGTAGTGTGTAGCTGTGTACAGTAGTGTGTAATTGTGTACAATAGTGTGTAGCTGTCTACAGTAGTGTGTAATTGTGTACAGTAGTGTGTAGCTGTGTACAGTAGTGTAATTGTGTACAGTAGTGTGTAGCTGTGTACAGTAGTGTGTAATTGTGTAGTGTGTAGCTGTGTATAGTGGTGTGTAATTGTGTACAGTAGTGTGTAGCTGTGTACAGTAGTGTGTAATTGTGTACAGTAGTGTGTAGCTGTGTACAGTAGTGCACAGTAGAGTGTAGCTGTGTACAGTAGTGTAATTGTGTACAGTAGTGTGTAATTGTGTACCGTAGTGTAATTGTGTACAATAGTATGTAGCTGTGTACAGTAGTGTGTAATTGTGTAGTGTGTAGCTGTGTACAGTAGTGTGTAATTGTGTACAGCAGTGTGTAGCTGTGTACAGTAGTGTAATTGTGTACAGTAGTGTGTAGCTGTGTACAGTAGTGTAATTGTGTACAGTAGTGTGTAGCTGTGTACAGTAGTGTGTAGCTGTGTACAGTAGTGTAATTGTGTACAGTAGTGTGTAGCTGTGTACAGTAGTGTGTAGCTGTGTACAGTAGTGTGTAATTGTGTACAGTAGTGTGTAGCTGTGTACAGTAGTGTGTAGCTGTGTACAGTAGTGTGTAATTGTGTACAGTAGTGTGTAGCTGTGTACAGTAGTGTGTAGCTGTGTACAGTAGTGTGTAGCTGTGTACAGTAGTGCACAGTAGTGTGTAGCTGTGTACAGTAGTGTAATTGTGTACAGTAGTGTGTAATTGTGTACAGTAGTGTAATTGTGTACAATAGTATGTAGCTGTGTACAGTAGTGTGTAGCTGTGTACAGTAGTGTGTAATTGTGTAGTGTGTAGCTGTGTACAGTAGTGTGTAATTGTGTACAGTAGTGTGTAGCTGTGTACAGTAGTGTAATTGTGTACAGTAGTGTGTAGCTGTGTACAGTAGTGTAATTGTGTACAGTAGTGTGTAGCTGTGTACAGTAGTGTGTAATTGTGCACAGTAGTGTGTAGCTGTGTACAGTAGTGTAATTGTGTACAGTAGTGTGTAGCTGTGTACAGTAGTGTGTAATTGTGTAGTGTGTAGCTGTGTACTGTAGTGTGTAATTGTGTACAGTAGTGTGTAGCTGTGTACAGTAGTGTATAATTGTGCACAGTAGTGTGTAGCTGTGTACAGTAGTGTGTAATTGTGTAGTGTGTAGCTGTGTACAGTAGTGTGTAATTGTGTACAGTAGTGTGTAGCTGTGTACAGTAGTGTGTAGCTGTGTACAGTAGTGTGTAATTGTGTACAGTAGTGTAATTGTGTACAGTAGTGTGTAGCTGTGTACAGTAGTGCGTAGGTGTGTACAGTAGTGTGTAATTGTGTAGTGTGTAGCTGTGTACAGTAGTGTGTAATTGTGTACAGTAGTGTGTAGCTGTGTACAATAGTGTGTAATTGTGTAGTGTAGCTGTGTACAGTAGTGTGTAGCTGTGTACAGTAGTGTGTAATTGTGTACAGTAGTGTGTAGCTGTGTACAGTAGTGTGTAATTGTGTACAATAGTATGTAGCTGTGTACAGTAGTGTGTAGCTGTGTACAGTAGTGTGTAATTGTGTACAGTAGTGTGTAGCTGTGTACAGTAGTGTGTAATTGTGTACAGTAGTGTGTAGCTGTGTACAGTAGTGTAATTGTGTACAGTAGTGTGTAGCTGAGTACAGTAGTGTGTAATTGTGTAGTGTGTAGCTGTGTACAGTAGTGTGTAGCTGTGTACAGTAGTGTATAATTGTGTACAGTAGTGTGTAGCTGTGTACAGTAGTGTATAATTGTGTACAGTAGTGTGTAGCTGTGTACAGTAGTGTGTAATTGTGTACAGTAGTGTGTAGCTGTGTACAGTAGTGTGTAGCTGTGTGCAGTAGTGTGTAGCTGTGTACAGTAGTGTATAATTGTGTACAGTAGTGTGTAATTGTGTGAAGTAGTGTGTAGTTGTGTACAGTAGTGTGTAGTTGTGTACAGTAGTGTGTAATTGTGTACAGTAGTGTGTAGCTGTGTACAGTAGTGTATAATTGTGTACAGTAGTGTGTAGCTGTGAACAGTAGTGTGTAATTGTGTAGTGTAGCTGTGTACAGTAGTGTTTAATTGTGTACAGTAGTGTGTAGCTGTGTACAGTAGTGTGTAATTGTGTACAGTAGTGTGTAGCTGTGTACAGTAGTGTGTAATTATGTACAGTAGTGTGTAGCTGTGAACAGTAGTGTATAATTGTGTACAGTAGTGTGTAGCTGTGAACAGTAGTGTGTAATTGTGTAGTGTAGCTGTGTACAGTAGTGTATAATTGTGTACAGTAGTGTGTAGCTGTGTACAGTAGTGTGTAATTGTGTACAGTAGTGTGTAGCTGTGTACAGTAGTGTGTAGCTGTGTACAGTAGTGTGTAATTATGTACAGTAGTGTGTAATTGTGTACAGTAGTGCGTAGCTGTGTACAGTAGTGTGTAGCTGTGTACAGTAGTGTGTAGCTGTGTACAGTAGTGTAATTGTGTACAGTAGTGTGTAGCTGAGTACAGTAGTGTGTAATTGTGTAGTGTGTAGCTGTGTACAGTAGTGTGTAGCTGTGTACAGTAGTGTATAATTGTGTACAGTAGTGTGTAGCTGTGTACAATAGTGTGTAATTGTGTACAGTAGTGTGTAGTTGTGTACAGTAGTGTGTAGCTGTGTACAGTAGTGTGTAATTGTGTACAGTAGTGTGTAGCTGTGTACAGTAGTGTATAATTGTGTACAGTAGTGTGTAATTGTGTGAAGTAGTGTGTAGTTGTGTACAGTAGTGTGTAGTTGTGTACAGTAGTGTGTAATTGTGTACATTAGTGTGTAGCTGTGAACAGTAGTGTGTAATTGTATACAGTAGTGTGTAGCTGTGTGCAGTAGTGTGTAATTGTGTACAGTAGTGTGTAGCTGTGTACAGTAGTGTGTAATTGTGTAGTGTGTAGCTGTGTATAGTAGTGTGTAATTGTGTACAGTAGTGTGTAATTGTGTACAGTAGTGTGTAGCTGTGTACAGTAGTGTGTAGTTGTGTACAGTAGTGTGTAATTGTGTACATTAGTGTGTAGCTGTGAACAGTAGTGTGTAATTGTATACAGTAGTGTGTAGCTGTGTGCAGTAGTGTGTAATTGTGTACAGTAGTGTGTAGCTGTGTACAGTAGTGTGTAATTGTGTAGTGTGTAGCTGTGTATAGTAGTGTGTAATTGTGTACAGTAGTGTGTAATTGTGTACAGTAGTGTGTAATTGTGTACAGTAGTGTGTAATTGTGTACAGTAGTGTGTAGCTGTGTACAATAGTGTGTAATTGTGTACAGTAGTGTGTAGCTGTGTACAGTAGTGTGTAATTATGTACAGTAGTGTGTAATTGTGTACAGTAGTGTGTAATTGTGTACAGTAGTGCGTAGGTGTGTACAGTAGTGTGTAATTGTGTACAGTAGTGTGTAGCTGTGTACAGTAGTGTGTAATTGTGTACAATAGTGTGTAGCTGTCTACAGTAGTGTGTAATTGTGTACAGTAGTGTGTAGCTGTGTACAGTAGTGTAATTGTGTACAGTAGTGTGTAGCTGTGTACAGTAGTGTGTAATTGTGTAGTGTGTAGCTGTGTATAGTGGTGTGTAATTGTGTACAGTAGTGTGTAGCTGTGTACAGTAGTGTGTAGCTGTGTACAGTAGTGCACAGTAGTGTGTAGCTGTGTACAGTAGTGTAATTGTGTACAGTAGTGTGTAATTGTGTACAGTAGTGTAATTGTGTACAATAGTATGTAGCTGTGTACAGTAGTGTGTAGCTGTGTACAGTAGTGTGTAATTGTGTAGTGTGTAGCTGTGTACAGTAGTGTGTAATTGTGTACAGTAGTGTGTAGCTGTGTACAGTAGTGTAATTGTGTACAGTAGTGTGTAGCTGTGTACAGTAGTGTAATTGTGTACAGTAGTGTGTAGCTGTGTACAGTAGTGTGTAGCTGTGTACAGTAGTGTAATTGTGTACAGTAGTGTGTAGCTGTGTACAGTAGTGTGTAGCTGTGTACAGTAGTGGGTAATTGTGTACAGTAGTGTGTAGCTGTGTACAGTAGTGTGTAGCTGTGTACAGTAGTGTGTAATTGTGTACAGTAGTGTGTAGCTGTGTACAGTAGTGTGTAGCTGTGTACAGTAGTTTTGAATTGTGTACAGTAGTGTGTAGCTGTGTACAGTAGTGTGTAATTGTGTACAGTAGTGTGTAGCTGTGTACAGTAGTGCACAGTAGTGTGTAGCTGTGTACAGTAGTGTAATTGTGTACAGTAGTGTGTAATTGTGTACAGTAGTGTAATTGTGTACAATAGTATGTAGCTGTGTACAGTAGTGTGTAGCTGTGTACAGTAGTGTAATTGTGTACAGTAGTGTGTAGCTGTGTACAGTAGTGTGTAATTGTGCACAGTAGTGTGTAGCTGTGTACAGTAGTGTAATTGTGTACAGTAGTGTGTAGCTGTGTACAGTAGTGTGTAATTGTGTAGTGTGTAGCTGTGTACAGTAGTGTGTAATTGTGTACAGTAGTGTGTAGCTGTGTACAGTAGTGTATAATTGTGCACAGTAGTGTGTAGCTGTGTACAGTAGTGTGTAATTGTGTAGTGTGTAGCTGTGTACAGTAGTGTGTAATTGTGTACAGTAGTGTGTAGCTGTGTACAGTAGTGTGTAATTGTGTACAGTAGTGTAATTGTGTACAGTAGTGTGTAGCTGTGTACAGTAGTGTGTAGCTGTGTACAGTAGTGTGTAATTGTGTAGTGTGTAGCTGTGTACAGTAGTGTGTAATTGTGTACAGTAGTGTAATTGTGTAGTGTGTAGCTGTGTACAGTAGTGTGTAGCTGTGTACAGTAGTGTGTAGCTGTGTACAGTAGTGTGTAGCTGTCTACAGTAGTGTGTAATTGTGTACAGTAGTGTGTAGCTGTGTACAGTAGTGTAATTGTGTACAGTAGTGTGTAGCTGTGTACAGTAGTGTGTAATTGTGTAGTGTGTAGCTGTGTACAGTAGTGTATAATTGTGCACAGTAGTGTGTAGCTGTGTACAGTAGTGTGTAATTGTGTAGTGTGTAGCTGTGTACAGTAGTGTGTAGCTATGTACAGTAGTGTGTAATTGTGTACAGTAGTGTGTAGCTGTGTACAGTAGTGTGTAATTGTGTACAGTAGTGTAATTGTGTACAGTAGTGTGTAGCTGTGTACAGTAGTGTGTAGCTGTGTACAGTAGTGTGTAATTGTGTACAGTAGTGTGTAGCTGTGTACAGTAGTGTGTAGCTGAGTACAGTAGTGTGTAATTGTGTACAGTAGTGTGTAATTCTGTACAGTAGTGTACAGTTGTGTATAGTTTGTACAGTAGTGTGTAATTGTGTACAGTAGTGTATAGCTGTGTACAGTAGTGTGTAATTGTGTACAGTAGTGTGTAATTGTGTACAGTGGTGTGTAGATGTGTACAGTAGTGTGTAATTGTGTAGTGTGTAATTGTGTACAGTAGTGTGTAATTGTGTGAAGTAGTGTGTAGTTGTGTACAGTAGTGTGTAATTGTGTACAGTAGTGTGTAGCTGTGTACAGTAGTGTGTAATTGTGTGAAGTAGTGTGTAATTGTGTACAGTAGTGTGTAGCTGTGTACAGTAGTGTGTAATTGTGTGAAGTAGTGTGTAATTGTGTACAGTAGTGTGTAGCTGTGTACAGTAGTGTGTAATTGTGTGAAGTAGTGTGTAGTTGTGTACAGTAGTGTGTAATTGTGTACAGTAGTGTGTAGCTGTGTACAGTAGTGTGTAATTGTGTGAAGTAGTGTGTAATTGTGTACAGTAGTGTGTAGCTGTGTACAGTAGTGTGTAATTGTGTACAGTAGTGTGTAGCTGTGTACAGTAGTGTGTAGCTGTGTACAGTAGTGTGTAATTGTGTACAGTAGTGTGTAATTGTGTACAGTAGTGCGTAGGTGTGTACAGTAGTGTGTAATTGTGTACAGTAGTGTGTAATTGTGTAAAGTAGTGTGTAGCTGTGTACAGTAGTGTAGCTGTGTACAATAGTGTGTAATTGTGTACAGTAGTGTGTAGCTGTGTACAGTAGTGTGTAGCTGTGTACAGTAGTGTGTAATTGTGTACAGTAGTGTGTAATTGTGTACAGTAGTGCGTAGTTGTGTACAGTAGTGTGTAATTGTGTACAGTAGTGTGTAGCTGTGTACGGTAGTGTGTAGCTGTGTACAGTAGTGTAGCTGTGTACAATAGTGTGTAATTGTGTACAGTAGTGTGTAGCTGTGTACAGTAGTGTGTAATTATGTACAGTAGTGTGTAATTGTGTACAGTAGTGCGTAGGTGTGTACAGTAGTGTGTAATTGTGTACAGTAGTGTGTAGCTGTGTACAGTAGTGTGTAATTGTGTACAATAGTGTGTAGCTGTCTACAGTAGTGTGTAATTGTGTACAGTAGTGTGTAGCTGTGTACAGTAGTGTAATTGTGTACAGTAGTGTGTAGCTGTGTACAGTAGTGTGTAATTGTGTAGTGTGTAGCTGTGTATAGTGGTGTGTAATTGTGTACAGTAGTGTGTAGCTGTGTACAGTAGTGTGTAATTGTGTACAGTAGTGTGTAGCTGTGTACAGTAGTGCACAGTAGTGTAGCTGTGTACAGTAGTGTAATTGTGTACAGTAGTGTGTAATTGTGTACAGTAGTGTAATTGTGTACAATAGTATGTAGCTGTGTACAGTAGTGTGTAGCTGTGTACAGTAGTGTGTAATTGTGTAGTGTGTAGCTGTGTACAGTAGTTTGTAATTGTGTACAGTAGTGTGTAGCTGTGTACAGTAGTGTAATTGTGTACAGTAGTGTGTAGCTGTGTACAGTAGTGTAATTGTGTACAGTAGTGTGTAGCTGTGTACAGTAGTGTGTAGCTGTGTACAGTAGTGTAATTGTGTACAGTAGTGTGTAGCTGTGTACAGTAGTGTGTAGCTGTGTACAGTAGTGCACAGTAGTGTGTAGCTGTGTACAGTAGTGTAATTGTGTACAGTAGTGTAATTGTGTACAATAGTATGTAGCTGTGTACAGTAGTGTGTAGCTGTGTACAGTAGTGTGTAATTGTGTAGTGTGTAGCTGTGTACAGTAGTGTGTAATTGTGTACAGTAGTGTGTAGCTGTGTACAGTAGTGTGTAATTGTGTACAATAGTGTGTAGCTGTCTACAGTAGTGTGTAATTGTGTACAGTAGTGTGTAGCTGTGTACAGTAGTGTGTAATTGTGTACAATAGTGTGTAGCTGTCTACAGTAGTGTGTAATTGTGTACAGTAGTGCGTAGGTGTGTACAGTAGTGTGTAATTGTGTACAGTAGTGTGTAGCTGTGTACAGTAGTGTGTAATTGTGTACAATAGTGTGTAGCTGTCTACAGTAGTGTGTAATTGTGTACAGTAGTGTGTAGCTGTGTACAGTAGTGTAATTGTGTACAGTAGTGTGTAGCTGTGTACAGTAGTGTGTAATTGTGTAGTGTGTAGCTGTGTATAGTGGTGTGTAATTGTGTACAGTAGTGTGTAGCTGTGTACAGTAGTGTGTAATTGTGTACAGTAGTGTGTAGCTGTGTACAGTAGTGCACAGTAGTGTAGCTGTGTACAGTAGTGTAATTGTGTACAGTAGTGTGTAATTGTGTACAGTAGTGTAATTGTGTACAATAGTATGTAGCTGTGTACAGTAGTGTGTAGCTGTGTACAGTAGTGTGTAATTGTGTAGTGTGTAGCTGTGTACAGTAGTGTGTAATTGTGTACAGTAGTGTGTAGCTGTGTACAGTAGTGTAATTGTGTACAGTAGTGTGTAGCTGTGTACAGTAGTGTAATTGTGTACAGTAGTGTGTAGCTGTGTACAGTAGTGTGTAGCTGTGTACAGTAGTGTAATTGTGTACAGTAGTGTGTAGCTGTGTACAGTAGTGTGTAGCTGTGTACAGTAGTGCACAGTAGTGTGTAGCTGTGTACAGTAGTGTAATTGTGTACAGTAGTGTAATTGTGTACAATAGTATGTAGCTGTGTACAGTAGTGTGTAGCTGTGTACAGTAGTGTGTAATTGTGTAGTGTGTAGCTGTGTACAGTAGTGTGTAATTGTGTACAGTAGTGTGTAGCTGTGTACAGTAGTGTAATTGTGTACAGTAGTGTGTAGCTGTGTACAGTAGTGTAATTGTGTACAGTAGTGTGTAGCTGTGTACAGTAGTGTGTAATTGTGCACAGTAGTGTGTAGCTGTGTACAGTAGTGTAATTGTGTACAGTAGTGTGTAGCTGTGTACAGTAGTGTGTAATTGTGTAGTGTGTAGCTGTGTACAGTAGTGCGTAATTGTGTACAGTAGTGTGTAGCTGTGTACAGTAGTGTATAATTGTGCACAGTAGTGTGTAGCTGTGTACAGTAGTGTGTAATTGTGTAGTGTGTAGCTGTGTACAGTAGTGTGTAATTGTGTACAGTAGTGTGTAGCTGTGTACAGTAGTGTGTAATTGTGTACAGTAGTGTGTAGATGTGTACAGTAGTGTGTAATTGTGTAGTGTGTAGCTGTGTACAGTAGTGTGTAATTGTGTGAAGTAGTGTGTAGTTGTGTACAGTAGTGTGTAATTGTGTACAGTAGTGTGTAGCTGTGTACAGTAGTGTGTAATTGTGTGAAGTAGTGTGTAATTGTGTACAGTAGTGTGTAGCTGTGTACAGTAGTGTGTAATTGTGTGAAGTAGTGTGTAATTGTGTACAGTAGTGTGTAGCTGTGTACAGTAGTGTGTAATTGTGTGAAGTAGTGTGTAGTTGTGTACAGTAGTGTGTAATTGTGTACAGTAGTGTGTAGCTGTGTACAGTAGTGTGTAATTGTGTGAAGTAGTGTGTAATTGTGTACAGTAGTGTGTAGCTGTGTACAGTAGTGTGTAGCTGTGTACAGTAGTGTGTAATTATGTACAGTAGTGTGTAGCTGTGAACAGTAGTGTATAATTGTGTACAGTAGTGTGTAGCTGTGAACAGTAGTGTGTAATTGTGTAGTGTAGCTGTGTACAGTAGTGTATAATTGTGTACAGTAGTGTGTAGCTGTGTACAGTAGTGTGTAATTGTGTACAGTAGTGTGTAGCTGTGTACAGTAGTGTGTAGCTGTGTACAGTAGTGTGTAATTATGTACAGTAGTGTGTAATTGTGTACAGTAGTGTGTAATTGTGTACAGTAGTGCGTAGCTGTGTACAGTAGTGTGTAGCTGTGTACAGTAGTGTAATTGTGTACAGTAGTGTGTAGCTGAGTACAGTAGTGTGTAATTGTGTACAGTAGTGTGTAGCTGTGTACAGTAGTGTGTAATTGTGTGAAGTAGTGTGTAATTGTGTACAGTAGTGTGTAGCTGTGTACAGTAGTGTGTAATTGTGTGAAGTAGTGTGTAGCTGTGTACAGTAGTGTGTAGTTGTGTACAGTAGTGTGTAGCTGTGTACAGTAGTGTGTAATTGTGTACAGTAGTGTACAGTTGTGTGTAGTTGTGACTCACTCGGCGGTCCCCCCGGTCAGTTTGTGCTTTTTGTCCCTCTGCTTGCTTTTTGTAATGGTTCAGGGTGAGTTCTCTCTCTCTCCTCTCACTGTACATCATCAACTCCTGACGCTGTAGCTCCGCCTACACACACACACACACACACACACACACACACACTATCATAATCATGAAGAGATGGTCTTTAAATCACACATTATTCAAAACATTATACACCAGCATTCCTGAAGTGTGTGTGTGTGTGTGTGTGTGTGTGTGTGTGTGTGTGTGTAAGTACCTTGGCTGCATCTTTGGCCTGGTGTGCTTTGTTGTTCATTTCCTGCAGATCTCTGAGCTCCTGTTTCTGTTGAATAATTTCACACTCCAACTCATCTAACTGAGACTGGAACGTCAGACTCTCCTCCTAACACACACACACACACACACACATATATATATATATATATATATATATATATATATATATATATATATATATATATAAAACCCCATTTGCAGAAAAGTTGAGATATTTCCCAAAATGCAAAGAAAAGATTTTCAATAGTTTTACTGACCAAATTAACTGTATTTTATAAATATAAACAAAGTGTCTTGATGTGTGTGTGTGTGTGTGTGTGTGTGTGTGTGTGTGTGTTACCTGCAGATGCTCCTTTAGTTTTTTGTAGCTCTTCATGATGTGTTCGGCCTCCTGACATTTCAGCTGAGCTTTTTCTAATCGGTTCTCCAAAATACGCAAGTTCTGCTCAACACACACACACACACACCAATTATTCACCCCAAAGATACACACCAACATGGAAATACAAGGACATTTTGACTGACAAGATGAAGAAAATAAATAGTGGGAGGGGCATAGTGGGGTGTGATGAGTAATGGGGGTGGGGCAGAAGAAAAGACCTTTTGAGCCTGAACATCAGTAAAGTCCTCTTCATTCTGTGGAAGAGGAACATCAGTTCTAAACACAGTACCATGACTCTGTGTGTGTGTGTGTGTGTGTGTGTGTGTGTTACCATGGCGGCCCCGTCAGGCAGCAGGTTGGGTCTGGTTGCGCTCATATTGCTGTACTCAGTGTTCAGTTCTTCCAGACGGTGGCGCTGTGTGTTCATCACGTGCTTCAGTGCATTTAGCTTCTTCACTTTATCATACACTTTCTGTTCCAGGATCTGCACCACCGCCTACACACACACACACACACACACACAGAGCTGGTGTGTGTATGTTTATTGTATGTGATTTCCATACTGCAGTGATGGACATGTTGCAGTTACACTGATGTATTTGTTGTATTTGACGTATTTCTCTGTAGAAGTGGTTCAGCCAGACTGTACCATGTCTGCGTGAGGGTGTGTACGGTCAACAGGGTTCTGCAGAATGACTCTGACATGAGTGTTACCATGGTAACAGATTCACTGTAAAACCAAGAAACCTTTATTCGTCACATGCACACTTCAAGCACAGTGAAATTCATCCTCTGCATTTAACCCATCTGAAGCAGTGAACACACACACACACACACACACACAGAGCAGTGGGCAGCCACACTACAGCGCCTGGGGAGCAGTCAGGGGTTCGGTACCTCGCTCAAGGGCACCTCAGCCCAAGGCTGCCCCACGTCAACCTAACTGCATGTCTTTGGATTGTGGGGGAAACCGGAGCACCCGGAGGAAACCCACGCAGACACGGGGAGAACATGCAAACTCCACACAGAAAGGCCCTCGCCGGCTGCTGGGTTCAAACCCGGAAACTGTAAAACTGTAACACACCAATAAAGACTAAAGACTACAGACTGGGCGTGGCACAGTGGTGCAGTGTTTATCACTGTCACAGTAAGAAGGTTGTGGGTTCGACCCTCATGGCTGACGGGGGTCTTTATGCGTGGAGTTCTCATGTTCTCTCCTTGTGTCTGTGTGGGTTTCCTCCAGATCTTTGGTTTCCTCTCACAGTCCAAACACATGTGGATTCAGTAAACTGGTTATTCTAAATCCCCCACAGGTGTGTGTGTGTGTGTGTGTGTGCGTGAGATGGTTGTTCATCTGTGTGTATTAGTCCTGTGCTAGACTGGAGTCCCGCCCAGAGTGAACCCCGCCTCTCACCCAGAGTCAGCTGGGATTGGCTCCAGCTCTGCCTGGACCCTGAGGGATCAGTGCTGGAGATGATGGAGGGATGAACTACAGACTGTAGATGTGTGTTACAGGATCTTTTACATTTCATTTTACATTTTTTCTCTCTACTGTTCTGAGAATGAATATGAATTACAACAATTACACAGTTTAATCTGTGTGTGTGTCCTGACCTTCCCAGACATGTTCCTGTAGGCAGCCTTCTCTCTGCTGTGGGACTGAAAGGCTTCCCTGATGATGTGCTCATCTCCCTGCACACACACACACACACACACACACACACACACATTCAACACAGAGTCAAAACCTGATCACACAGATCAGTGTGTGTGTGTGTGTGTGTGTGTGTGCGCACGCGCATCATGAATTGTTTGGTGTTGGACTGCTGCTACTAATAATAATAGTAATAGTAAAATGGCCGTGTCCTTACAGCAAGCTCCTCGGCCAGTTTCCGGTGTAGGAGTTTATTCTCCTGTCTGAGCTGAAGGATTTTCTCTCTGTTCTTCTTCATTAAACTCTGGGAGCTCTCATACTGCGCGCTTCTGTCTCCCTCTAGTGGACACACACGGGAACAACATGTCATCACATCATAACAAATAAAGAACTACTACTAATAATAATATAGGCCTTTTAAAAACTTATTTACACAAAGATAAAATAGAAAATTTTGAAATAATAACCTAAAATATAATACAAAATATAATACATCATATAAAATAGAATATAAAATAGAAGACTTAACATGTTTAAAATTTAATATCTTATATATTTTATATTTACATAAAAAAGGACTTGAATAAAATAAATTATTATACAATAAAATAGAAACAAAAAAATCAACAAAATAACGAAAATATTGATGTGAATAAATACTGGATGTAGACATGAGGGTTAATAAACTCCAGATCTTTAGGGGGAAGAACTAACCAACCAACCATACACACACACACACACACACCTGTTTGGTTTCATTGTGTTGCTGTGAAACCCTGCAAATGTTTCTGTATGTTGTACTTTGTTCTGATTATCCTGTTACTGCACTACAGCCTTTATTCTCCTCACACTCACATTATATACGTTTGTATTTATATTTCTCTCCCATGTCTGACTGCTCAAAAACTTTCATTTCCATATGAGGGCTTAATAATTTTTTTTAATCTTATTGAATCCACAACAACTCCAAATGGATATAAAGTGCACTATGAAGGATGTAGTGAACATTATTTCACTCCTCTTTGTAGTGAGAAGTTGTAGACAATCCCAAATTACTCTCTGTTAGAACTGAAGTGCGTGAGATAGGGTGTAGTGAGCAGTAATGGATTTATAGACAATAGAAATATAAACTTAGCTATTTTACAGCTTAGAGCTCCAGCTATAAATCACTCAGTTATGATCTCATAGAATTTCATGAGCTATTTACACTTTATTATAAATATATAATGTATTTATACACATTATCCTAAAAATATTTCAATCAAAACACCGAGCTGTGGCTCTAATTCTGTTTATCTTTTATTTTTAATACCGACATTCAGGTTTTGGACTGTCCATGTTGATGATCACAGTTTCTGTCGTGAGATGTGTGTAGATGTTTTGTGTGTGTGTGTGTGTAGATGTTGTGTGTGTACAGTATGTGTGTATAGATGTTGTGTGTGTATGTGTGTGTAGATGTTGTGTGTGTGTATGTGTGTGTGTAGATGTTGTGTGTGTAGATGTTGTGTGTGTGTATGTGTGTATGTGGGTGTGTGTAGATGTGTGTGTGTGTAGATGTGTGTGTATGTGTGTGTGCGTGTAGATGTGTGTGTGTGTACGTGGGTGTGTGTGTGTGCGTGTAGATGTTGTGTGTGTGTGTAGATGTTGTGTGTGTGCATGTAGATGTTGTGTGTGTGTGTGTGTAGATGTGTGTGTGTGTGTATGTGTGTGTAGATGTGTGTGCGTGTAGATGTTGTGTGTGTGTGTGTGTGTGTGTGTGTGTGTGTGTGTGTGTAGATGTGTGTGTGTGTATGTGTGTGTAGATGTTGTGTGTGCGTGTAGATGTTGTGTGTGTGTGTGTGTGTGTGTAGATGTGTGTGTGTGTGTGTAGATGTGTGTGTGTGTGTATGTGTGTAGATGTTGTGTGTGCGTGTAGATGTGTGTGTGTGTGTGTGTGTGTAGATGTGTGTGTGTGTGTATGTGTGTGTAGATGTTGTGTGTGCGTGTAGATGTTGTGTGTGTGTGTGTGTGTGTGTGTGTGTGTAGATGTTGTGTGTGTGTGTGTGTGTGTGTGTGTAGATGTGTGTGTGTGTATGTGTGTGTAGATGTTGTGTGTGCGTGTAGATGTTGTGTGTGTGTGTAGATGTTGTGTGTGTGTGTGTGTAGATGTGTGTGTGTGTAGATGTTGTGTGTGTGTGTAGATGTGTGTGTGTGTAGATGTTGTGTGTGTGTGTAGATGTGTGTGTGTAGATGTTGTGTGTGTGTGTGTAGATGTGTGTGTGTGTAGATGTGTGTGTGTGTGTGTGTGTGTAGATGTGCGTGTGTGTAGATGTTGTGTGTGTGTGTGTGTGTGTAGATGTTGTGTGTGTGTGTGTGTGTGTGTGTAGATGTTGTGTGTGTGTAGATGTTGTGTGTTTGTGTAGATGTGTGTGTGTGTAGATGTGTGTGTGTGTGTGTGTATGTGTGTGTAGATGTTGTGTGTGTGTGTGTGCGTGTAGATGTTGTGTGTGTGTGTGTGTGTGTGTGTGTGTGTGTGTGTGTAGATGTTGTGTGTGTGTAGATGTTGTGTGTGTTTGTGTAGATGTGTGTGTGTGTAGATGTGTGTGTGTGTGTGTATGTGTGTGTAGATGTGTGTGCGTGTAGATGTTGTGTGTGTGTGTGTGTAGATGTTGTGTGTGTGTGTGTGTGTAGATGTTGTGTGTGTGTGTGTAGATGTGTGTGTGTGTAGATGTGTGTGTGTGTGTGTGTGTGTGTAGATTGTGTGTGTGTGTAGATGTTGTGTGTGTGTGTGTGTAGATGTTGTGTGTGTGTGTAGATGTGTGTGTGTGTAGATGTTGTGTGTGTGTGTGTGTGTGTGTGTGTGGTGATTTACTCACCCAGCAGCTGTATTTTTCTCTGTAACTCTGAGATTTGCTCCTGAATCGGAGCTCTGATGCTCTTTGAGCTGAAAGTCGCTGCCATTTTAATAAAACTCGGATTATTTGTGTTTTTCCTCTCGGACTCTCAGCTTTACTCTCTGTGTGTTTGAGGAACTCAGCGCGCGTTGCTTAGCAACCCAGACACATTTTAAAGGGCGTGGCCTGAGCCTCTAAGCACCGCCCACTTGTAGTTTGGGAAGAAAAGAAACGAGCACAAAAATGTTTGAGGTTTTTTTTTTTTAATTCGGATAATAAAACAGGAATGAAATAAAAACACAGTGTTGAGGTTTAAAATGTTTCTGGACTTTATTTATATTTCTCTTGTTGTTTGACCTTTTCCCAACAAACATCATTTAATTCTGCTCATATTCTACAGTATTTCTGATTAAAATGAACAAAGTGAAGAATAAAAGTAATTACATAATACAGTTTACATACAAAATTTACAAAACTGTGATAAAAGTTCAAAACTAAAATAAATTCAGATCAGAAACAAAAAAAACCCATATTAAACTAAAACAAAACGCCATATATATGTTATTTACCAGCTTAAGGTCGGTCCGTATGGTGAAATACCGTGACCGAGGTCTTGAAAGTACTGAGCGAGGCCCTCTGGGTGGAGGTCAGTATTCAAGGCCGAGGTCACGATACTAGTATCTCACCATACAGACCGACCTTAAGCTGGTAAATAATATCTTTATTTTTTTCTTTACCAAATTCTAACAGAAAACGAGAGTGCCCAAAAGGGAAAACCGAGCCAAGCCGCCATTTGGAATCCTCATTCATGGCTGTAATGCAAATTGCTTCCTCCTCGGTATACAAGTGCACTTCCATGGCAGGAAAAAACTACATTTTGCCACCTATGTACAACCCCGATTCCAAAAAAGTTGGGACAAAGTACAAATTGTAAATAAAAACGGGATGCAATGATGTGGAAGTTTCAAAATTCCATATTTTATTCAGAATAGAACATAGATGACATATCAAATGTTTAAACTGAGAAAATGTATCATTTAAAGAGAAAAATTAGGTGATTTTAAATTTCATGACAACAACACATCTCAAAAAAGTTGGGACAAGGCCATGTTTCCCACTGTGAGACATCCCCTTTTCTCTTTACAACAGTCTGTAAACGTCTGGGGACTGAGGAGACAAGTTGCTCAAGTTTAGGGATAGGAATGTTAACCCATTCTTGTCTAATGTAGGATTCTAGTTGCTCAACTGTCTTAGGTCTTTTTTGTCGTATCTTCCGTTTTATGATGCGCCAAATGTTTTCTATGGGTGAAAGATCTGGACTGCAGGCTGGCCAGTTCAGTACCCGGACCCTTCTTCTACGCAGCCATGATGCTGTAATTGATGCAGTATGTGGTTTGACATTGTCATGTTGGAAAATGCAAGGTCTTCCCTGAAAGAGACGTCGTCTGGATGGGAGCATATGTTGCTCTAGAACCTGGATATACCTTTCAGCATTGATGGGGTCTTTCCAGATGTGTAAGCTGCCCATGCCACACGCACTAATGCAACCCCATATCATCAGAGATGCAGGCTTCTGAACTGAGCGCCGATAACAACTTGGGTCGTCCTTCTCCTCTTTAGTCCGAATGACACGGCGTCCCTGATTTCCATAAAGAACTTCAAATTTTGATTCGTCTGACCACAGAACAGTTTTCCACTTTGCCACAGTCCATTTTAAATGAGCCTTGGCCCAGAGAAGACGTCTGCGCTTCTGGATCATGTTTAGATACGGCTTCTTCTTTGAACTATAGAGTTTTAGCTGGCAACGGCGGATGGCACGGTGAATTGTGTTCACAGATAATGTTCTCTGGAAATATTCCTGAGCCCATTTTGTGATTTCCAATACAAAAGCATGCCTGTATGTGATGCAGTGCCGTCTAAGGGCCCGAAGATCACGGGCACCCAGTATGGTTTTCCAGCCTTGACCCTTACGCACAGAGATTCTTCCAGATTCTCTGAATCTTTTGATGATATTATGCACTGTAGATGATGATATGTTCAAACTCTTTGCAATTTTACACTGTCGAACTCCTTTCTGATATTGCTCCACTGTTTGTCGGCGCAGAATTAGGGGGATTGGTGATCCTCTTCCCATCTTTACTTCTGAGAGCCGCTGCCACTCCAAGATGCTCTTTTTATACCCAGTCATGTTAATGACCTATTGCCAATTGACCTAATGAGTTGCAATTTGGTCCTCCAGCTGTTCCTTTTTTGTACCTTTAACTTTTCCAGCCTCTTATTGCCCCTGTCCCAACTTTTTTGAGATGTGTTGCTGTCATGAAATTTCAAATGAGCCAATATTTGGCATGAAATTTCAAAATGTCTCACTTTCGACATTTGATATGTTGTCTATGTTCTATTGTGAATAAAATATCAGTTTTTGAGATTTGTAAATTATTGCATTCCGTTTTTATTTACAATTTGTACTTTGTCCCAACTTTTTTGGAATCGGGGTTGTAGTCCCCTATTTATACAAATAGGAGTCATTCAGGATTCAGCCATGTTTTTGCTCGGCGTTAGCAAGTTAGAGGTTTTTAGCTTTCTCCTGAAATGTTTTATTTTATTTCTTCTTCCTCAGGGGAGTAAAACTCACTTTCGCTGTGAACACTGTTGTTATCGCTATCCATGCTGTAAAATTAATGATATTCTCCTGAGAAATGCTGGCAAAAATTTACAAGATTTGTGATAAAAAAATTTGAGCGGTTCTGGAAGCCTCGCCGTGTTAGAGCCCCCTGATTCAGCAGTTTCCTGTTTCAGTCACACCCATCGGCTCGGCTGTGTTCTACTGTTCTGTTGTGCTGAAATCATCGTGTTCTGCCGGAGTGATGGGTTCTGGACCGGTCGGTTCTGTTTACAAGTTTGGAAAAAAGGCAGTCAGTCACAGTGTTGAAGCCGGGACTGAGTTTGTGTGTGTGATTCATTCTCACACAACATTCCACCACAGGAATACCTGTGACCACGCCCTTCCCTCACTAACTTACAGTAAATCCTGACAGCAGACGGTTTGTTCTGTGAACTGTTCGTTAGTAAATCCGGCCCCTAGGGCACTCAGTAGGGTTCAGTATCAGTACTTTAGCCAAACACACATACGCTTTATACCCTAAGAAGTGCACTTGTTTTGGGGTTTAGTGAGCTAATTCACACCTTCTGTACACAACACATGGGGTAACGATCTCATATCCTCTGTACATACAGTGCACACTATCGTGCACTAGGTAGGGTGTAGGGGACATGTCTCTCCCCTCACTGGTCAGTCCAGGCCGCTTTAACCGCCACATTTTTCTTCTTCAGCAACTTCATCAGATCCTGATTCATGAAGTATGGCTTTTCAGCTGAGCCGTCGTTACGCTCCAGATCCTCCACTGACCGCAAACAACAACAAACAAACAACAACAAACAACCAAACAGTAACAAAAACAAACAGCAACAATAAATGATAAACAATATAAAATATTAATATTATAGAAAATATAATAATAATAATAATAGCATCAATTATAAATTGATGGACTGTACCGCTGTAAAGCAGGGGGAAGTGAGGAGAATGTTAGCATTAGCACTCAGGTGAGGAGTTGAAGCAGGAAACAGTTTATTGACTGAAATCACAGCAACAACACGAAGATAGAAAAAAGAGAAAGAGGAAGAAAAAGAGAAAAGGCAATCACATTCACTGTAGTGGGTGTGGCCAAGGTGGTGGTCATGGCAGTGGGTGTAGCTGTGCCTCCTGATGTTGTGTAGGTTATGTTTATTTATTATTTTATAACTAGCATGGCAGTAACTAAGCTAGCTATCATCTTATGTGAGGTGGCGATGTGCAAGCTAGCAGTTTCTGTTTAGCTTGTTAAACAACATGCTAATTTCAGTCAGTTAGCTTTAGCAGACCATCAACCCAATATTTAATGTGTAATGATGTATAAGGTTTGTCTCGGGTGAGGGTTAAACCCCACTGATCTGTGTTTGTGATGTCAGGAGGACGAACTCGAGCTCCACAATGTAAACATTTACAGATTTGTAGATTATTTTCAAATCAAATCATTCCACAATGCTAAACTGCTACTGCATTCCTGAAACCCCCCCCACACACACACAGATTATCATGTTTACAATACACCGCGATATTTAGCAGGAAATATTATCACCAGGTTGCATTCAGAAGTGGGTAGGAAGCGTCTCCATGGAAACAGCAATCCCAGAATTCCACTCCTCATGAAACTCATGGCTGACTGAAAGGTCTCTGTGACTGAGGAGTGACTGCAGTGAACATTTTCCTTATCACACATTTCAAGGCTAAAAGAAGCGAGAAATTCATGGAACTGTGTATCTGACCCCGCCCCCCACCTGTGATTGGTCCAAACATGATACGCCTTTTGTTGTGTTTGGGGTTATGACGTTGTTTTGCCTCACAGCTGTGGAATTACTGCTGGTTTTCGATTTTGTTTTGTTTCTTTTTTTTCAGTTTAACTCTTTCAGTAGTGCTAGTTAGCATTAGTTAGCTTAGTTTAGCTAGTTAAGTTAATTAGCGTGGTGAAGCGGAATCCAGAATGGGACGCACTGAGGTTTATTTACAACCGACGACACAGAAAAGTATTAATATCATATAAATACAAACATCAGCACGTCGCTGGTCCTCGTCACGTCACGCTACTCATTCTGAGGCGTTAGTGGAGTCTCGCTCTCCTGAGGACCGTTCTCCTGAGGCTTGGCTTCTTCAAGTTCCTGCTGTTCTTCTTTTTCTTCTTGTAGTTGTTTTTCTTCTCGCAGCTTGTTGGTCTCTTGCACATCGTCCTCGTGGATTCCGTTTTGCTGCACTGCGTTTTGAGGAATTTTCATTGTTAATGCTACTTCTTGTGTTTGTTTTTTTTCCTCCTTTTCTCTTACAGCATCCTGTGTGAGCTCTGCTTCCTTCTGCATCTTCTCCTGCATTCCTGCTGTTTCCTGCTTTAGTGGCACTTCCTGTGTTAGCGTTACTTCCTGCTTTAGTGGCACTTCCTGTGTTAGCGTTACTTCCTGCTTTAGTGGCACTTCCTGTGTTAGCGTTACTTCCTGTTTTAACACTGTCTCCTGCATTAGTGGTGTTTCTTCTTCGTTTTCCTGCTTGAGACTCTCCTGCTGTTTGAGCTGTACCTCTCCATTTTCCTGAAGCGTCACTTCTTCTTCTCCATCTCTCATTTCTTCCTCCTCCACCACTTTGCTAACAGATAAAATGTCGTGCAGCTCAGGAGACATGAGGTACGGCCGCTCAGTGGAGCCATCGTTCCTCTCCAGATCCTCACCTTCAGAGTGTCAGAGTGTTAGCAGGGTTAGGGAGCAAAGAGACAGCAGGGGGCGGGGCAAGGAGGGAGAGGAGAGACAGCAGGGGGCGGGGCAAGGAGGGAGAGGAGAGACAGCAGGGGGCGGGGCAAGGAGGGAGAGGAGAGACAGCAGGGGGCGGGGCAAGGAGGGAGAGGAGAGACCGAGAGAAAAGTATTTTAGCACTGAAGCAAAAGTATCAGAGACAATGTGGAAGTGAAAAAGACTAAGAACAGAAAGGAGAGAAACCTGCACACACACACACACACACACACACACGGTTTCACACTTACAGAAGCAGAGGAACAGCGTGTCCACACACATCGCATACACACTGAAGAAACCGTGAGCGATTACATACGTCCCAAACACCACTGTCTGGAGAGAGAAACACACACACACACACACACACACGGAGTGACATCATCATCACTGCTGTGATGTCATCAGCAATAATACACTGATGCTTGTTACGAACTAAAGAATAAAGAAAAGCACTTCCTGTGTGGAACAGCAGCTCATTCCTGTGCAACAGTGCAACAATGACGTAATGACGTAATGAAGGCATCATGATGTAAAAGGTTCTGATGTAAAATGTAACTTTGTAAAGATGGAACATTAAAGCTGAGGGACGTCGTGCTGTAAAGATTAAACTGTATGATTTAAATCAGTAACACAGTAAATATTTACAGCTGTAACTGAAGTAAACATGAAACCTCTTATAGTTACAGATTAAATAACTGTGTGTGTTGTGTGTGTGAGAGAGTGTTTGAATGAGCATGTGTGTGTGAGAGAGAGTGTGAATGTGTGTGTGTGTGTGTGTGTGTGTGTGTGTGTGTGTGTGTGTGTGTGAGAGAGAGAGAGAGTGTTTGAATGAGCGTGTGTGTGAGAGAGAGTGTGAATGTGTGTGTGTGTGTGTGTGTGTGTGTGTGTGTGTGTGTGTGTGTTTGAATGAGCGTGTGTGTGTGTGTGTGTGTGTGTGTGTGTGTGTGTGTGAGAGAGAGAGAGAGAGAGAGACAGAGAGAGTGTGTGTGTGTATATATATATATATATATGTATATATGTGAGTGTAGGTGTCACCAGTATAGGAACCCAGTAGTAGTTGAGTGAAGGTGCTGCTTCCTCCACAGCTGTTATTCTCCCAGAGAAGAAGAAGAAGGACCCGATTCCTGAACACACAGTTTAACACACTGATTAACATGAAACACACACTATCATGATCATCACACACACGACATACACTAGTTGCTCACCTACAATCCCTACAATCAGCAGTTTCCCCAGAAACAACAGGAAGTCAGTCACTTTGTCCAAAACGGCCACCCTGAGACACACACACACACACACACACACACACACACACACACACACACACACACACACACAGTTATTGCACACATACAGACACAGGAGTAAGATGATGTTATTAAAATGTGCCCTGTGTTTGTACCTGATGATGTTCCTCATGAGGAGGAAGAAGGCGTCCTTAGCAGACGCACAGAAGTTTTTACCGTAAATCGCCACCTAGTGGGTTGGAGGGTAAAGAACACGGAAATTATAATATTTTGGGAAACAGTGTCTTCTTTAAGAGTTTGCATCTGTGCAAGTGTGTGTCATCATGATGAGTGTGTGTGTGTGTGTGTGTGTGCAGGGCCGCTGACAGCTTTGGCTGGGCCCGGGACAAAATGCTCTGAATGGGCCCCCCCCCCCGGGCCAACCCACACACACATCCTTTAACCGAACGCCATTAAATGTATTCCTTT